>NW_022436942.1:6465466-6524359 GCF_009761245.1 Sapajus apella | reverse complement strand
CGTAGTTACACAAAGATTAACAATCCTTTGTTACAAGCCCTTGTAGGACAGCACATCACCCCCATCATGTGCTCTCCATTTTTTTTTCAGTATATTATATTATGTATAACCAAGCCTTGTACCTAAAAAGGATGTGTTCCTCCTCTTGCTTTGTCTGCTCTTGACTGTCCTGCTCTGTCTATGGAGTTACCATTCTTACTATTTATTTCTTAATAAACTTGCTTTCATTTTATTCTGTGGACTCACCCCGAATTCTCTCTTGTCTGAGATCCCAGAACCCTTTCTTGGGGTCTGGATCGAGACACCTTTTTGGTAACACTATTACTTAACACTGATGAACTTGATTCATTTTTGTCAAGGAGAATATTTTGATGTTCTTGAGAATGACTCAGGAAAACATTACTTGAGGTTATTAAATTCACTTTTGATTTATTAATGTGACAGATTCAAAAACCTATTTCTTCTTAAGCTTTTAACTTATGAATCAAATTATCAATTTATAAATCTGACAAATTTTAACAGTTATTTTTATGAGACCTTTGATTTATATTTGGTTTCATTTACAATTTTAGTTAAATTGTCCATTTGACAAAACTTCCCAAGAATGTAATATGAGTTCAAAGTCTAGCAAATTAAATATGTATACATACTTATACATATAAGTATGTATAAAACTGAATCTTAACTTATTTTAAGGGTTAAAATACCATTTATAATATTGCCTTATACCTTTATAACATTGCCTTATACCTTTCAACTTGAAATTGCAAGCCTGAATAAATGAGGCATTTTATACTGGAATCATAAAATTAACCTGTAAGATATTAAATATACCAAACTTCTTAAAACATACAACAGTAAAGTATATCAACAACAAACAACTTATTCTCAAACCTACTGCAAAAATAATAATGATATGATTTTTGTCTGCTTCATTTTCTTACTATATATTTCTTAATAGAATTATGCTGTATTTTGTCATGGAAGGACTATAATTTCTGTGTATATTAAAAGGATAGTCTAGTGAATATATTTGTCAGAATTTGGTCTATGTCTTACATTTATTATAAGATACCACTTACAATAAACTGACATCAAGGCTATTGGAAATTGGTGGAGGGAGGTGGACCCCGCCTACCTTTAATTGCTAGAAGCTACCAATATTTACAAAAATATTCTGAAAATTGCTGGTAAAATTCAGTTGTCTTGCAACACTAACATTGTCCCTTAGCTCCTATCATGGTGTCTGGCACATCACAGAGCTTCAATAAATAATTGTTGGATAAATCAGAGCTTAAATTGGTTTCTACAGATTACAGCCTTGCTAATTGTTCTGCTACTACATACTCTGGGTTCCCCTTTTCTAGTTTCCAATAATTGCCTCATTGCCTCTGCAGCCTCCTCTAATGTTGTTTTCGGTATTTCTCCAGTCTTTATTAACAGTCTCCTCACTGCTTTTCCAGGCTCCTTCAAAAGTCTCCTTGCATCCTTTCATTTTCTGTCCATCATCTAGTTCAAGAACCATTGCTGTGTATTTTAAAGGTTTTGTTATGACTGAACTCCACACCCAGTACTAATTTCTGTCTGAGTTTTCTGTTGCAGAAGATCAAACTCTCCCCAAAACTAAAGATTGTGAGTCACAGAAGATAATCAAATCACATGTTGGCTGTTGTTCATCATTCTTTTGAATCCAAATGCATTTCATTTTATGCATTAAATGTTATTCTGGGAGTCCATACACTTAACTAGAGTGCCAACCGAGTCTACAGCACAAACATGGCTGAGAATCCTTGACCTAGGTAATGGTGAAGAGACAGGATGGAAAAAATCACGGCCAGTTAATGACCTTGTGGAGCAGAACTAGCCAGCAGATTTGATCCAATAACCTCAGGATTACATATAGGAAAACTAAATAATTACATTTTAAGTCATTGTCTGTTGGCGTATCTTCTATGATAGTTTACCTTAAGAAATACACGGGAAGCCTGGTCAACATAGCAATACTCTGTCTCTACCAAAAATTTGAAAATTAGCTGGGCATGGTAGCCTGCACCTTTAGTCCTAGCTAATTGGGAGGCTGAGGCAGGAGGATTGCTTGAGCCCAGAGGTTTGAGGCTGCCATGAAGCTGTGATCCCACCACTGCACTCTAGCCTGGGTGACAAAGGGAAGTCCTATCTCTAAAAAAAACCTCCTGGGCTCAACAGATTTTCCCATCTTAGCCTCACCAGTAGCTGGGACCACAGGTGCAAACCACCACACCTGGGTCATTTTTATATTTTTCATGGAGGCAGGATTTCACCATGTTGCCGAGGCTGGTCTTGAACTCCTGGCCTCAAGTGATCCACCCACCTCAGCCTCCCAAAGTGCTGGGATTATAGGCATGAACCACTGTACCTGGCCTAAAAAAAATTTTTTTTATTAAAAGAAGAAAAGAAAAGAAGTTTGCTCTGAATTCTTAGATCATTTCAGTGTGCTTATTAAAAATCCACAAACCTAAAGATACCTACAATACTGGCAGAAGTTCAGGACCTCTTTATCTGGATGTTCATTTGCATCCTTTAAAACAAAAGAAAAAAGAGAAGAAATTGTATGGTGAGACCTAGTATTTGAAGAGATAATAAATAGGATATTCTAGAATAAAAGAATGTCATGAATCTTGAAAATCATAGTGTACACCAAAGTTTAAAATGAAATAATCTGCACCTAGACCCATCACAGTGAAAGCAAAAATAGATTATCTTAAAAGTAAACAGACCGGGCAAAGTGGTTCATGCCTGTAATCTCAGCACTTTGGGAGGCCGAGGCAGGGAGATCACCTGAGGTCAGGAGTTCGAGACCAGCCTGACCAAAATGGTGAACCCTCCCACCCAACTCTATTGAAAATACAAAAAATTAGTCGGGCGTGGTGGCAGGCACCTGTAATCCTAGCTACTCTGGAGACTGAGGCAGGAGAATCCCTTGAAACCAGGAGGTGGATGTTGCAGTGAGCCGAGGTCATGCCATTGCACTCCGGCCTGGGCAATAAGAGTGAAACTCTGTCTCAAGAAAAAAAAAGTAAAAAAGATATTCAATGTAGCTGAAAAAATTCTCTCTAAATATTGATATAGAATAATCTTTTTCTTAAACTTCTACAATTGTTTATTTATCATGCCATTTAATCACATAGCAATCAAAATTGCAAATGTATCTTTTCTCTCTCTCTCTCTCTCTCTCTCTCTCTCTCTCTCGCTCGCTTTTAACTATAGAGATAGGGTCCCCAGGCCAGCCTCAAACCCCTGACCTCAAGCAATTCTCCTGTCTCTGTTGCCCAAAGTGTTAGGACTATAGGTGGGAGCTATGACGCCTGGCCTCATTTTAGGCTTAATAATAAACCTATGTACTGTGTATTTCTTTTTGTGGGGGAAGGAGGCAGGGGTGGAAAGTTTCTGTCACCCAGGCTGGAGTGCAGTGGCACGATCATGGTTCACTGCAGCCTCTTACTTCTGAGCTCATTCCTGCCTCAGCCTCCTAAGTAGCTAAGGCTACAGGCACACACCACCACACACAGCTAATTTTTAAATTTGTTTTAGAGACAGGCTCTCACTATATTGACCAGGCTTTCTGTGTATTTCTTAAGGTAAACTAATGTAGAAAAGATGTATATTTTTTTCAAGCACACATATTAATAGAATATTTACAAAAAACAATGAGAGCAAAGCCAAAAAAAAAATAGAAAAATAATGATAGAAAATAATGAAAGATGAGCAAAGGAGACAAAAAAATTAAGAAACTGATTTAATTTTTAATAAAATAATAGTTAATAAAAAGCAGTTTGCAGATTACAATTTTAATGTAACAATTGTATAACATTTGTAAATATTCAAAATCATACTACATAGTGTTAATGTATACATATATGTTTAAAAAAACATACAAACATGGATGGGAAAATTATGCATATCATCTTTAGGCTGGGGAAAGAAGACGGTTAATGATTTGGGAAGGCTCAAATTCTTTTATTTTTATTTTTCGAGACGGAATCTCACTCTATCACCCAGGCTGGAAGGCAGTGGCAAAATCTCAGTTTCCTGCAGCATTGGCCTCCCAGGTTCAAGACATTCTTGTGCCTCAGCCTCCTGAGTAGCTGGGACTACAGACATGCGGCACCACGCCTGGCTAATTTTTATATTTTCAGTAGAGATGGAGTTTCACCATGTTGGCCAGGCTGGTCTCCAACTCCTGACTTCAAGTGATATTGCCTGTCTTGGCCTCCCAAAATGTTGGGATTACAGGCATGAGCCACCACACCCAGAGAAAGGCTTAAGTTCTATAATGTTTTATTTCTCAGGAAAAATGGCTTAATGATAATATTAGTTAACACTGACTTATGTGTACATGGTTAGTTGTTGTATTATTTCTAAGACTTCTCTACATGTCCTCACTATTTCATTTTATAAAAGTTTAAGATGTTTGTTTTGTGTGACTAACACAAAATGTTTGATTTAGAGAGGGAAATAATTACTCCTACAGAGACCAAAAAGCCAGTTTATTATACAGTAGTTCTAATATTGACATTTGATTTTGGTTACCTGTTTAGCTTCATTCATTACCGTACCAAAAGGGTGTGCCTTCAGAGTTTGTATCCTTGGGAACCGGCATGGTTGCTAGGTTGACCAATAACAGCCATAAGATTCACATGCAGTTGTCCATGACTGTTACTAAGCTAAACAGAGCCAAAGAGGGAGGAGAAGAACTCATATATTCTGAGAAAACTGAGTTTCAACCTAATGTTCAGCTTACATATAGAACACCACATTAACCCCTTGGAAGAGTTCAGAGAGATCTAGAATGTTGCCACTGCTTTCAAATGAATTCCAACTCAAATTTTAATTTACATACTTAAAATATAACCATAGAGGAGAGTATGAAAATAAGTGGTAAATATAACAGAAATTCAGAAGCAGAAAAATATCTCTGTGGAGTGAGGTGGCTGGTGAGATTTCAAAAGGAAAATGGAACTTGAGGTAGGAAACCAAGGGTAAAAAATATTCAGATAAGGTCAGGGTAAACAAAGTCAGGATTTAGGATGAGGAAGTCTGACCATGGAGTAGACAGTATGGGATTTGAACACCTCTTGCTTTATTCACTTCTACTAACTCCAAATTATTATTTTTTAGGTGTAAACAACACTATTTTACACATAGGTAATTTTCCTGAGAAGTAGAAGTGTGTCATAACACAGAAAAATTTAGAGCTAAATTTCCATGAAATGGAAGGTAAGGGAGGGGAAAATCCAATGTGAGATGAGAGTTGTGTTTTGTTCTGGAGAAGGATAAAATTTATTTTCTTTTATAGAGACAGGGTCTCACTATGTTGTACAGGTTGGTCTTGAACTCCTGGGCTCAAGGAATCTACCCACCATGGCCTCCCAAAGTGCTAGGATTACAGGCATGAGCTACCATGCCCAACCTCAACTAAATCTTTATGTGGAAAAGAGTACAAATGTATTTATTATTTAACTTCTTATGTGGAAAAAAGTATAAATATATTTATTATTCTACTTACTTCTGTATTATTTTTTAATTTGAGTGCCAAGAGTTGGAGTTACCAATTCAGATAACCTTTCTCTATATTAATCTTAGGAGACATGCTGCCTATCCCTACCACTGGCCCTTGGATGAATAAAGACTACCTTCTCTCTCTCAGTAGTACTCACATCTCAAAGAAAGAGGGAGTAGTATATCCCCAGAGAAAATAAGATTTTTTCCCCTCCCAGAAGCCTCTGGGTTTCTTATGCAAATTGATCTACCTTTGAGCCAGTAGTGAGCCTCACATTCCCAGAATCACAATGAGTGACAGATGCAGTGGAGTCATAAAAGATATTTGCTATACCCTCATTACAGGGCAAACATTCCTGCTTGTCTTACATTTGTATAAAGAATAGGGCTACTCTAGTGACTCTTCAAGAAATAAATAAAAGCCTGGGTGTGGTGGCTTGTGCCTGTAATCCCAACACTTTAGAAGGCCAAGGTAGGAGGATTGCTGGAGCTCAGGAGTTTAAGACCAGCCTGGACAACATAGTGAGACCCTGTCTCTACAAGAAAATAATAGTTGCTGTAGTGGCGCACACTTGCGGTCCCAGCTACTCAGGAGGCTGAGGTGGGATGATGGCTCGAACCCTGGAAGTCGTGGCTGCAGTGGGCCATGATCACGCCACTGCAGTCCAGCTTGGGCAATAGAGTGAGAGACACTGCCAAACAAAAAAATACAGTAATAATAATAATAAGCTTCTTTTACAATCAATGTTTTAAAATGTCTTTCTCTGCTATTTGTATGTATCCATAATACTGCCTTGGCACATAGTAGACGGATCAAAACATGTTAGTTCTTTTGCCTTCTCTCTTTAGTTACCACCATTCCTGGTATCAGTCCCAGTTCTTCTAAGAGTATTCTTCCAAGAGCTGTTTTATCTTGAATCCTACATAGCTTATTTTCCATTTTTCCATTCAAATAAATCAACATGAGAACAATAGAGTGAAGAAAAAGGGTGTTTAAAACTAAATCCAAGACTGAGGTACAAGACCAAGAAAAGTGGGGCAGTAGATGGGAAAGAGCAAGCAAAGAATCTTGGAAACAATTCAAAGGTACATTGGATTCTTTGCTTATAATAAGAAGTGCAAGTTGGGGTTACTTCTTAACGTTCAGTGTTAAAATGTCTTGAATCTGATCTTTATCATATGTATTTTTTTATCCTTGGATAGTTAGACATTTTTCATATGTCAGGAAGTCATCTATGTTTTTTCATTTATTATACACAAATCGATAAATCAAGATGTAATATAAAACAACTTTTTTGGTAGAAAACTTTATCTTTAAAAACTTTTTAAAAACAGCTCGGAATTACCTTCAACAGACTACTATTTAAATATTATGAAAAATGTTAAACATTCACAAAAGTATTATAGAAAGACTAGCATAACGAACCCTTATAAATGCACCACCCAGATTTAAAAATTTAGCTATCCTCATTTTCTTTCTTTTGTTGCTAAAGTATTTGAAAGCCACTCCAGGACCTCATGGGACTTCATCCTACATACCAGTAATTCTACTGATTTTTAATTAAATTATTGATTAAGTAGTTAACAGAAAACAGGATATTACAGGAAGTATCTAGTGGGGTGCAGAGTCTAGCAATTAATCTTTTCTCATTTAATCAAAGAGAGCAGCAGGGCTCTAGTAAAATCAATTATGTTTAGAAATGGAAATTTTAAAAAATTCAAAAATAAGGAAGCATTTTAAGTATTTGTACAGCCCTTACTTCTGTTTTCCTTCCTCTTGACATATTCCCCATTAACAACTGGCTATTTCTCATCTCTTTTGCCCCTCAGGGTAACCAGGATCTATGTAAATCATACTTCTTAACTCAGCAAGAAATTGGCAGAGTCCTAGGACATAGTTCCAAGTAAGTTTTATTTTTACAGCAAAATCCTGACTGTTCTATCTGGGAGAACTTTCTAGTCCTTTACATGTTAGCACTACCACTTATGCTAATATTATAACTGTGAATTTATCAGTATTTTAACATAATTTTTGTTAAGTTTTACCTGAAAAAGGAGACTAAGAAATAAAATGCCCAATATTGATAAAATTACATATTATCGATATTTTCATGTATTTCTGTTGGGAGTATATAAATTTGAACCACAACCAGTGTGACAGTAATACTTGAGTACAAAGTTTCAATATTTGGTATCTTAAATTTTGTTAGCTTGTTTATAACTAAACAGAATCAAAAAATGTTAATGTGGAGATGACCTTCCCTCTGCCACAAGAGAGAATGTTGATTTGTTTCATCCCAGCCTCTCCCTCCTTTCTGCCAGAGAAGAGTCATCTTCTGCCAGACTTTTGTGATGTAGAATTCAAAATTGGGAAAGGGAGGAGGTAGGGAGAGAAAAACTAAATCAATCCGGGATAATTAAAAAAAAATAACTGATAGAGGGGGATATAGAGAAAGAGAAAGCAGCTGAAAAAAGGGGAAAAGGGAATATTGGATTGTGGTTTATAAATACGAGACTCCTGAATAATGTGGGGTTGCAGAGAATTGAAAAGAAGAGGAAAATGTGGGAAATGTTACTGAGGTATAAGAATGGAATTTAGTCACAATTGTAGAAGAGAACCAAGTAAATTATTACAAGTCCTTTCCCCCCCACCCACTAGCTCACAGTTTCTTTGCTGATACACATTCTTTGACGGTATGATTTTTTGTTTTCGTTTTTGGGTTTTTTTTGGAGGCAGAGTCTTGCTTTGTTGCCCAGGTTGGAGGGCAGGATTGCGATCTTGGCTCACTGCAATCTCCACCTCCTGTAGTCAAGCGATTCTCCTGCCTCAGCCTCCCAAGTAGCTGGGACTAGAGGCGCACATCAACACGCCCGGCTAATTTTTTGTATTTTAGTAGAGACAAGGTTTCACTGTGTTGCCCAGGCTGGTCTCAAACTCCTGAGCTCAGGCAATCCGCTGGCCTTGGCCTCCCAAAGTGCCAGGATTACAGGCACTGCACCTGGCCAACATCTTTTTGATGGCAACATAGCATTCTACCCATTGAACGTACTGCAGTTTGATGTATTATGCCTCTATAATTTGATTTATATTATTTCTAACTTTCTGCTATTTAAAAAACACTGTGATGAATATACTTATGCTTACAGCTTCTTTCTTAAGATTTTTTTCACCAGGATAGATTCACAGCAGTAGAATTATGGTGTGAAAGTGATAAACGTTATATTTTGTTAAATTATTGTTTATTTAAATGTATCAATGTACATAATCCCACCAAAAATATATGAGACTATCCATGAACATGTACCAACAACACTGGCTTCCTGCTTCATTTCTTTCCTCTCATTTTTTGGTGAAGCTGTTTTGTATTTGTTTTGGAATAAATTTAAAAAGAACAAAAACAAGCTCTACCCTGATAATGATAATCTTGAGCACTTTTAGCAATGCAAAGAGAACTCATTGACTCACAAAGTCTCCCTGCCCCATTTCATGTATCTTATTTGTGCCTGGCAGCAATATAAAAATAAGATCCAATCTGTTCTGTAAAAAATGCCCTTCAAATATCTGAAGATAGCTGCCTAAGTAGTCTCTTTATGCTAAAAAGCCACAGTGATTTTAACCTTTCCACAAGCAACAGCATTTTCGACTGCTTCACTAACCTGCTCAACTTTCTCTGGACACACTCTTCACTTCCTCAGAACTAACAGCAGGATTTTAGCTGTAGCATTATATATCATTTGTATGACTACAACTGCAAGTAATTGTCCATTATGGAGGAAATGCCCTTTAGGAATGGATTCACACAGTTACCTAATATTGCTCAGTTTTAGTAAGCAGTTTTTCTCTCCTCGAAGAGAACTATGTACTGCATCACGGTTTTCTTTGATAGAGTGGTTGTGAAAATTAATGATATTTAGCCTGGGTATGGTGGCTCATGCCTGTAATCCCAGCACTTTGGGAGGCCAAGGTGGGCGGATCACCTGAGGTCAAGAGTTTGAGACCAGCCTGGTCAACGTGGTGAAATTCCGTCTCTACTAAAAATAGAAAAAAAAAAAAAAATAGCCAGGCATTGGGCACGCCTATAATCCCAGCTACTTACTCAGGAGGCTGACGCAGGAGAATAGCTTGAACCTGGCCGGTGGAGGTTGCAGTGAGTCGAGATCGTGCCACTGCACTCCTGGGCATCAAGAGTAAAACTCCACCTCAAAAATATAAAAATATATATATAAATAAAATTTTTTTTAATGATGTGTATAAAGTATCTAAAACACTGGCATAATGTTAAATGTTAATTATATATTAGTAACTAATTACTTTTAGCATTTATTTGAGTATCTGTTTGCCCCTTGGTCTATGGATATAGACTAAGAGGAATGGAAGGATGGAATTGAGATGAAATAACACACACAAAAAAAAGAAAAAAAAAAGCATTGCAATGACAAACCAGGTGGACCTCTCTGAGGGTAAGGGGCTGGCCTTGCCTTTTTTTTATGAATGGAATCTTGGCTCCCATATTTTTAGAAAAAGATTTCTTTTTTTTTCTTTTTGAGATGGAGTCGCCAGGCTGGAGTGCTGTGGCACAATCTTGGTTGACTACAACCTCTGCCTCCCAGGCTCAAGTGATTCTCTTGCTTCAGCTTCCCGAGTAGCTGGGACTACAGGCGTGCACCACCACCCCCAACTAATTTTTATATTTTTAATAGAGACAAGGTTTCACCACGTTGGCCAGTATGGTCTCGATCTCTTGACCTTTTGATCCACCTGCCTCGGCTTCCCAAAGTACTGGGATTACAGGCGTGAGCCACTGCACCCACCCAAAAAAGAAATTGTTTAAAGAGTATATTTCTTACTTATTATTTCTATCCTTATAAATGGAGGCAATATTTTAAAAATCTCAACAGCACCACAGGTGGGAAAAACCAACTGGGATGCTGTTTAACTGAAGGAGTAAAGAGAGGAGACCAAGGGTTGGACATTGTTGTTTTGCCACCAAGGGCCCTGAGCTCTGCTAGGCCTTTTAATCTTATGAAGCGGCCAGCAGCTGGAGCTCTAGAAGTCAGACGTCAGAGTGGGGCAAGGCTCTGGGCTCCCAAACCTGGGCCTTCTCTCTTAGCCCCAGCCTCCCACTACCAGCCAGCCCCAGACATCTTTCCCACCTTACCTGTTCTCCATAGAGAATTCCTAAAGGGTTACCGGCCAGGAGGCATACATATAATCAGTGTAGATTTTCTGGTTATATTCCTCCACACCCTCATTAAAAGTCTTATTCTGTTGTATTTATTTTAGTGACATTATAAATTAATAACAGGATGGGAATGGTGGCTCACACTTGTAATCCCAGCTCTTTGAGAGGCTGAGGCGGGTGAATCACTTGAGGCCAGGAGTTTGAGACCAGCCTGGCCAACATGGGGAAACCCTTTGTCTACTAAAACACAAAAATTCGCTGGGCATGGTGGTGTGTGCCCGTGGTCCCAGCTATTCAGGAAGCTTGAGGCAGGAGAATTAACTTTAACCAGGAGGCAGAAGTTGCAGTGAGCTGAGATCACATCACTGCACTCCAACCTGGGCAACAGAGTGAGACCCTGTCTTAAAAAAATAAAAAATAAAAATATTAATTTAGTTGATAACAATTCTATAAACGATTTATTTGAACTGAATCCAGTGGAACTATTACTTTTCTTGGTCGAGATGTTTCCTTTAGTGCAACCTAAGGATTTGTTTTAAATTACAATCATTACTAAATAAGAGAAATAACATTGTTCTGTATTCTTATCATCTGTGTATGGAAAAGATAATTATGTATCAAAAGGAAAGGAAATGCTTTAATTCCTGTAATGACTGCTTGCAGGAAGGCAGTGTCACATGGAACCTCTTAGCCTCAGCATCCGGAGTTCCAGAAAGGGAACATTTCAAGCCAAATAAATTCTATATATACCATTTCTTTGGAACCTTCAGCCCTCAAGATTCCAACAGCATGACCTCAGTTTCAATATAGTTGTCCTTGGTTCTCATGTCACTGTTTTGGTGCTGCCTGTTGTTGAAGCAGAAGAAGCCCATAATATAATTGCTCTCTTGTTAGATGTGGTTCTCAGCGTTACAGGCATTTGTGTTTACTTGTGGATATTTGCTCTAGAAAGATATGGACAGATGTGACTGTGAAAGGCCTACTGAATCGAACCTCAGCCTGAAAACCTCTGTGCTATTGAGGCTAAACCTGAGCTTTGGTGTCTGACAGTTTTCAAGAATCAATAAATAGGGGAGTTTTACATTCTTTATTGTTTTCATGAAATGGGAACAAACAGATATATGTATATGGAAAAAAGAAAAGTTTTCTTTACATCAAATAATGCACTGAAAAATGCAGCCTTTGATTTGTATTTACTGGTCAGAAGGAAGATCAAAGAAGTAAGATGACTGAATATTTCATAGTTTTGGAATTATCAAAGGACATGAAATAGAAGGAAGTTCTTGCCCAGAATTCTAGGAAATCACCACTGTTCACTTGTAATCACTGTCTTCTGAATTGTTGCAGAGTCTTTTCTCCATATTTTCATTAGATTTTTGTCTTGTTATCTCCCAAGTTAATATTGTATTTAGATACCAAATAGCCAAAAAAGAGAGCTTTTTATCTCTGGGGGAAAAAATTTAGAAAAATATATTCAGTGTATCTAATACTGAAATCAGAAACGATTTAGTCATTGACATGGGAAAGAGATTTAATGTCAAAGAAACTTTATATTAACTGAGTAACATCCTCCTGATGAGAAGTAGTATATTAAATATAAACCCATTATGTTGTTAAAAAAAAGAAAATTCATTAATTGCAGTTCAGTTTAAGCACTCTTTAATTGTAAGACAATTAGTTCAGGTTATTTTCTGGTAGATTCATTTACGTGCTAGGAAACAAAAGATGAACAAGACAGACATAAATGTCTAGATTGTTGCTAAACTGAGTTTTCACTTAGAACTACTTCTGAAAATATTTCATCTCCATTTGAAGAAATTTTATCTTTATGTCAGATACTTTACTCAAGTCTACAGATGCCAAAATCCTGTAGCCAGGCTTGTAAAACTAGGATAGCAGCCAAATTAGTACCAATGTCACTCTAGAATTTAACAGGTATACCATTCCATATAAGATTATAAACAAAACAGTAGTTTACTTTTTAAGTAGGATCTTCTTAAAAATTAATCACTACATTACCATGTTTACTTCTTAGAAGAATATTTCCTTGCATGCATTTGGGTATGTGCTAAGTAGAAAACTCCATTATTTTGAGAAATAATGAATGAAAGCTTGCAAGGTTAAAATGAGGACTTTACAACTCTGTCTGCACCACATTTGAAGCTGAGAAAGAAACACACCAAGCAAAAAATTTGAGGCAGTATCTCAGTGAATTAAGACAACTCATCTACAGTAGAGTATCTATTTTAATAATACTTTAGTAATAGCATTAAAGTGTGAAAATTTTTCCTGTTGCAAAAACACTTATTAGTCTACTGAGTTATTTCAGAATCATCCTGCACTTTCTTTAGTAAGACAAACAGTTAATGAGTTACTTGAGGAAGTTAAACACTCGTGTAGAATTGCAAGGCTTAGATCATATTCCACCATCCAGCTCACTATCATGTTACTGGGAAATTAAGATCTCTCAGAACTGTTCTTTGACTTCATAGTAATAAATGCATCACAGCCTGAAGTAAACAGAGTGTTCTTTAAAAAGCCATCAGTTTAGATGTTTTTCATAATTTTTAATACCCATGTTAGGGTCAGCAATTTGGTGAGCAATAAAGTCAATTATCAGCTCTTCCAGTAAATCTCTTGTAACTTTATTTAAAAAGGTCATACTAACCTAGTACATTGAGCACCTCATGCTCATGATCATCAGTGACTTTCCCAAAATATGCTAGTTATTCAAAACTTAATTTCAACTCTTTAATGATGAAAAATACAGCCATGCCCCACATAACAATGTTTGGTCAATGGCAGATTGCATATATGATAGTAGAAAATAAGATTATTATTTCTTTTAAAAATTGTAACTTTTTCATATTTAGATGCACAAATACTTGCCATTGTGTTACAGCTGCCTGCGTATCTAGTAGAGAAACATTCTGTACAGGTTTGTAGCCTATGAGCATTAGGCTATACCATATAGCCTAGGTGTATAGTAGGATAGACCATCAAGGTTTGTGTCTATGATGTTTGCACAACTATGAAATCACCTAACAATAAATTTCTCAGAATATATCCCATTGTTAAGCAATGAATGACTGTATATGTGACTTATTCATTAATTGACTCAGTCACTTATTAACTGTCTACTACACGTCAGGCATTATACCAGGTAGGGAATACAAAAACAAATAAGATATTTTATTATTTTTGAAGAACACATATCTAGTGGTAGAAAAAACATAAACAGAAAATTATAATACAATGTGATATAGAAATATATTATTTATAACATTCCTAGAGGTGGCATTTGTGCTGGTCTGGAAATACAAATATAGGTTTTGTCAGGCAGCAAACTGAAGGAGGGATATCCATCCTTCAGATATCCTACTGTCTTTGTTATAAATTAGTAAGAACAATTCACAAGTGATATTTCTAGCATGATAAAATTAAATGAAGCAATATAGCAATTTTAGTACCTGACATATTCATTACACTGTTGTTAATATCAGGTGATTTACATATATTGTAAATTATTTTCTTCTTAAGTATCGTATGTCCATAAGTAACATTAATTATTTCTTAGTTTTAAGGTTCTTAAACTCTTTAATGGCTCTAAAATTTTCCAGATGTGATTGAGTACACTCAGGGTGGTATGGCCTTAGATTCTAAAAGTTTTTAAAAGTCTTTCTGCCAGCAAAATATGCATAACAAGTTTAATAAGCAATTTTCCTGGGTATAAAAATAAAACTTTTTTTTTCTAAATAGCTTCGACTCTGTTTTATCAAATCCCCCTGACTAATCTCTTAATGATACCTCAGGAAAATCCTATAGATTTTCAGTTGTATTCAGTTATTTTAAATTCAGCCTAGTTTGACCTACTTCTGTGCATGAGTGCCCCTTCCCCATCAGTTAGACAGCTTGTGGTCCAAAGGAATTGAAATGGGAAGGGAAACTCCTTCCTTCACAACTAGTTAGAGCTCTTGACAGGTAAGTATGGTAGAGTCTTCTTCAGCACAGGTATAATGCACTATAGAGTATGAACTTCATTATTTGTTTATGGGAAGTCAATGAATCTATTAAGACTTTTATCTACTGTTACCAGTCAAAGCTTTCAGTAATGTATGTCTTTTGTGAACTCAGAATACACAGTTTGTAGTTTGTGGTAGTGGCTTTATAGCTGTACAACACTGTTCATTCAAGAAAGGTTTTTTACTTACTTTGTGTCAGACACTGTATGATGCAGGTCAAATGTTAGCACACATACACACACAAATAGATTTCCTTTGGATGTATCACATTTTAAAAAGGTGAAACCATGGTGCTAGTTTGTAAAAACAAAATATTTCATTTTTATTGATGCAAAATAAATTTAAGTGATCTAAGCCTCTAAGTATCTCAAAGTCCCCAGCAGTGTTAATAGTTCAGATTGACATAAACTGACCAATACTATTAATAAAAGGAAATGTGTACTGAGTAGGTACTATGTGCTTTTGTGTTAAGTGATTTATGCATTGCATTTAATCTAGCTAATAATCTGACAAGGTGGTTAGTAATATTATTCATATTTTACAATGTGAAAACTGAGTGTGAGTGGTCATTACACCGGCTTAACTTTACCTACCTGCTAAGAAAGCCCTGAACTCTCTTTCAAAAGCCAGCTGAGCAAGCCCAACAGGCTGACTAGATCCATGGTGTGCATACAGATAAAAATACTCTACACTTAATAATTGGTTAAAAGGTAAATTTCATGTTACATGTTTTTAACCACAATATAAATAAAAGTTATATGACACAATAATATGTAGCCAACAAAATTACACTTTCTGTGAATTTTAATGACATGAAAAAATGCATATGATATAATGTGAATGAAAAAAAATTATACAAAACCTGATATACAATATGATAAAAATGATGTAAGATATACATGTGTGTAAAATTATATATAAGCAAATTCATAAATTCATGTCTATTTTATGATTGTATGTTACATATAGTAAATAAATATGTGTATATGCGTATGTACATTTTTTTTTTTTTTGAGAGGAAGACTCACTCTGTTGTCCAGGCTGGAATACAGTGGTGCAATCTCAGCACACTGCAACTTCCACCTGCTGTGTTCAAGTGATTCTCCTATCTCAGTCTCCTAAGTAACTGGAATTACAGGCATGCACCACCACACCCAGGTAAATAAACATTTTGAAAAGAAATTGTTCCAACCTTGATCTTCCTAGTCATTAGTTTTCACATATTGATTATCCGACTCTTTTTTCCTCTCCACTTTTTTATATCTATATACATTTTAAACAATGATGCTAGTTTTTTGTGGTCTTTAAAAGAAGTAAAAAGTGAATAATGCTGATTTTTGTGGTCTTTAAAAGAGGTAAGAAGTGAATAATATCCAGCTTCTCTAGCTTTCAAAGAAGCTTTCCAGGAAACCCATTTCAGTTTTACCTCATGGGGATCCCTGAACATAAATAGAAAGGATTCAGAGCATATTACTACAGAAAATCACAAAACCACAAAGTAAGACAGCAAGAGAGGGAGAAAGAAATACAGTCTTTACAAACAACCAGAAAATAAATTAAAAAATGGCATTAGTAGGCCATTATCTATCAATAAGTACTTTGAATGTTGCCATGGTTTCAATGTGCTGCTTGAAGTTCATATGTTGAAAGCTTGACCTCCAATGTGGAGGTGTTAGGAGGTAGGACCTATAGGGAGGTATCTGAGTCATAGGGCACTGTCTTCATGAATGAATTAATGCCATTGTCACTGGAGTGAGTTCCTTAAAAAAGGATAAGTTTGGCATCCTCTTGCTCTATCATCCATGTGATGCCTTCTACTGTGTTAGGATGCAAGTAGACCTTTATCAGATGCCAATCCCTTGACCTTGGACTTGCCAGCCTCCAGAACCATGAGCCAATACATTTCAGTTCATTATAAATTACACAGTTTGTGGTATCCTGTTATAGCAGTACAAAATAAACTAAGACAAGTGTAAGTGGATTACATTGTCCAATAAAAGAGTAAGTGAATGGACTAAAAAAAATAAGACCCCCCCCCCAAAAAAAAAACAGCTATATACTACCTAGAAGAGACTCACTTCACTTTTCAGAACACAAATAGGCTGAAAGTGAAGAGATGGAAAAAGATATTCCATGCAAATGGAAACCAAAATACAACAGGGGTAGCTATATTTATATCAGATAAAACAGACTTTAAATTAAAAAAAAAACTGTAAAAAAAGGCAAAGAAGGTCATTATATAATAATAAAGGGGCTGATTCATCAAGAGAATATAACAATTGTAAATCGATATGCAACCAACATTGGGGCCCCTAAATATATAAAGCAAATATTTAAAAATCTGAAGGAAGAGATAGATTGCAATATAATAACAATAGGGGACTTCAAGTCCTATTATCAATAATGAACAGATCATCCACATAAAAAATTAATAAGGAAACATTGGACTTGCACTGCACTTTAGATCAAATAGACCTAACAGACATATACAGAGCATTTCATCCAACAGCAACACAATTCACAGTCTTCTCAAGCACACACGTAACATTCTCTATGATAAATTATATGTTAGACCACAAAACAAGTCTGAACAAATTTAAGAGGATTGAAACATATCAAGTAACTTTTCTGACCACAATGGTATGAAACTAGAAATAAATCACTGGAGAAGTTTTGAAAATTCAGGAATATGTGGAAATTAAATAACATGTTGCTGAACAGCAAATGAGTCAAAGAAGAAATCAAATGAGAAATTAAAAATTATCTTGAGTTAAATGAAAATGGAAACACAATATACAAAAATTTATAAGATGTAGCAAAAGCAATTCTAAGAGGAATATTTATAGCAATAAATGCCTGTATCAAAAAAAGAGAAAGATCTCAAACAATCTAATGTTATACTACAAGGAAGTAGAAAAAGAAAAATAAACTGAGTCTAAGGTGAACAGAAGGAAAGAAATAACAATGATTAGAGGAGAGATAAATAAAATAGAGACTAGAAAAAAATAGAAAAATATAAACTATACTAAGAATTGGCTTATTAAAAACAAAATTGATAAACATGTCGCTAGACTAAGCAGAAAGAGAAGAAACCTCAAATAAATAAATTTTAAAAATGAGAGACATGACAACAAATGCCACAGAAATAAAAATAATCAAAGACATTACTTTGAACTACTGGATAACAAACTGGATAACCTAAAAGAAATTGATAGATTCCTAGATATATATATACAACTTACAAGAGTGAATCTTGAAGAAATAGAAAATCTGACCTGAAAAATAATGAGAAAAGAGATTGAATAAAAAGTCTCCCATCACAGAAAAGCCAAGGACTATAATAAAATTTCAGGATACAAAATCAATGTAAAAAAAATTTTTTTTTTTTTTTTTTGAGACGGAGTTTCGCTCTTGTTACCCAGGCTGGAGTGCAATGGCGCCATCTCGGCTCACCGCAACCTCCGCCTCCTGGGTTCAGGCAATTCTCCTGCCTCAGCCTCCTGAGTAGCTGGGATTACAGGCACGCGCCACCATGCCCAGCTAATTTTTTGTATTTTTAGTAGAGACGGGGTTTCACCGTGTTGACCAGGATGGTCTCGATCTCTTGACCTCGTGATCCACCCGCCTCGGCCTCCCAAAGTGCTGGGATTACAGGCGTGAGCCACCGCGCCCGGCCTCAATGTAAAAAAATTAGTAGCATTTCTACATACCATTAATTTTAAAACTGAGAGCCAAATCAAGAATGCAATCCCATTTATAATAGCTACATAAAACAATACCTAGGAATACATCTAACCAAATAAGTGAAAGACCTCTACAAGGAGAACTATGAAATACTGCTAAACAAAATCATAGATGACACAAATGGAAAAACATTCCATGCTCATGAATTCAAACAATCAACATTGTTTAAGTGGCCATATTGCCCAAAGCAACCTACAGATTTAATGCCATTGCCATCAAACTACCAATATCCTTTTTCACAGAATATAAAAAACTATTCTGAAATTTAAATGGAGCCAATAAAAGCCCAAATACCTAAAGCAATCCTAAGCAAAAAGAACACAGGTGGATGCATCATATTACCAGACTTCAAACGATACTATAAGGTTACAGTCACCAAAACAGCATGGTGCTAGTACCAAAAAAGACACATAGACCAATGAAACAGCTTAGAGAACTCAGAAATAAAGCTGTACACTACAGCTATCTAATCTTTGACAAAGTTGACAAAAATAATCAATAGGAAAATGACTCCCTATTCAATAAATGGTGCTGGGATAGCTGGCTAGCCCAATGCAGAAGAATGAAACTGGATCTCTGTCTTTCAACATATATATAAATTAACTCAAGGTGGATTAAAGATTTATGGGTTTTTTTTTTTTTTTTCTTTTGAGACAGTTACTCTATCATCCAGGCTGGAGTGTACTGCCATGTTTATAGCTCACTGCAGCCTTGGCCTCCCTGGGCTCAGGTGATTGTCCTGCCTCAGCCTCCCATGTAGCTGTAACTACAGGCACATCCCACCAGGCCCAGCTAATATTTTTATTTTTTGTAGAAATGGAGTTTTACCACAGTGCCCACGCCGGTCTTGAACTCCTGGGCTCAAGTGATCCCCCCACTTTAGCCTCCCAAAATTCTGGGATTACAAGCATTGGCCACTGCACCTGGCTTGTATTAAAAATTTAAATGTAAAATCTCAAGCTATAAGAATTCTAGATGAAAACCTAGGACACACCATTCTAAATATTGGCCTTTGGGAAGAATTTATGGCTAGGACCTCAAAAGCAATTGCAACAAAAACAAAAATTTATAAGTGAGACCTAATTAAACTAAAGAGCTTATGCATAGCAAAAGAAACTAGCAATAGATTAAACAGACAAACTGCAGAATGGGAGAAAATATTCACAAACTATGCATTCACATAAGGTCTAATATCCAGAATCAATGAGGAATTAAACAATTGAACAAGCAAAAAACAAATGACCCCATCAAAAATGGGGCAAAAGGCATGAACAAATACTTCTCAGAAAAGATGTACAAATGGCCAAACACAAGACATACATCTGATAAAGGATTAATACCGAAAATGTATGGGGAACTCTGAAAACTCAATAAGAAGAAAATGAAAATGGGTGGGCCAGGCGTGGTGGCTCATGTCTGTAATCCCAGCACTTTGGGATGCCGAGGCAGGATCCCAGCACTTTGGGATCACCTTAGGTCAGGAGTTCAAGATCAGCGTGGCCAGCATGGCAAAACCCCGTCTCTGCTAAAAACACAAAAATTATCTGGATGTGGTGGTATGCACCTGTAATCCCAGCTACTCAGGAGGCTGAGGTAGGAGAATTGGTTGAACCTGGGCGGTAGAGGTTGCTGTGAGCCAAGATGGCACCACTGCACTCCAGCTTGGGTGACAGAGTGAGACTCTGTCTCAAAAAAAAAAAAAAAAAAAAAAAAAAACAGAAAGAAAAATGGGCAAAAGACTTGGATAGACATTTCTCAAAAGAAGACATACAAATGACCAACAGACAGATGAAAAAATGCTCAACATCACTACTCATTAGGGAAATGCAGTGTAATACCACCAATACTATCACCTCACACTTGTCAGAATGGCTATTATCAAAAAAGACAAAAGATAAAATTTGGTGAGGATTTGGAGAAAAGTAAACCCTTGTACATTGTTTGACAAGAATGTAAGTTAATATAGCCATTGTGGAAAACTGTATAGAGATTCTGCAAAAAACTAAAAATAGAATTACCATATGATCCAACAATCCCACTTTTGGTGTATATGCAAAAGAGGTGAGATCAGTATGCTGAAGAGATGTCTCTGCTGCCACGTTCATTGCAGCATTATTTGCAACAGCCAAGTTATGGGATCAACCTAAGTGTCCATCGGTGAATGAAATAATAAAGAAAATGTGGTATGTATTCACAATAAAATAGTATTCAGCATTTAAAAAGAGGAAATTCTGTCATTTGAGACAACATGGATGAACCTGGAGGATATCATGCTAAGTGTAATAAGTCAGAAACAGAAAAACACATGAACTCACTTAATGTGGAGTATAAAACAATTAAACACTTATATAGCCAAGCATGGTGGCATGACTCTGTAGTCATAGCTACTCGGGAGGCTGACGCAGGGGAATTGCATGAACCCAAGAGGTAGAGGCCTCAGTGAGCTGAGATCATGCCATTGCACTCCAGCCTAGGTGGCAGAGCAAGCCTCCCTCTCTCCTTCTCTCCCTCCCTCTGTCCCTCTCTTCCTTCCTTCCTTCCTTTTCTCAAAAAAAAAAAAAAAATCCAACCTAACAAACAAACAAACAAATCTAACCCTTATAAAAGTAGAGAGTAGAATGGTGGTTATCAAAGGCTGGGGATGGGGGAGATGTTGGTTAAAAGGTTAAAGTTTCTGTTAGGAGAAATATGTTTTTTGAGATTATTGCACAGCATGATGACCATAGTTAATAATAAGTGGGAGTTGAACAATTAGAATACATGGACACAGGGATGGAAACATCACACACTGGGGCCTGTCATGGGGTGGGGGGCTAGGGGAGGGATAGAATTAGCAGAAATACCTAATGTAGATGATGAGTTGATGGGAGCAGCAAACCACCATGGCACATGTATAGCTATGAAACAAACCTGCAAGTTCTACACATGTATCCCAGAACTTAAAGTATAAAATAAATATACTTTAAAAGATTTAAAAAATTGCTAAGAGAGTAAATTGCAAATGTTCTCACCACAAAAAATGATATGTATTCGAGGTGATGGATTTGTTAATTAACTTAATTTCATCATACCACGCTGTATATATGAGACATAATATCATTTTGTACCTCATAAATATATACAATGATAATTTGTCAATTTATAATAAAAATTGTGATTTATATTGAACAATGACTTCTACCTTCCTAAATCCCTTTCTGGGCATAAATATAGATATATACGTGCTTATATTTTTTTTATTTTAGTTTTTAACTTGAAAACACATTATGTACAGTTTGATCATCTTATTTTGTTTTTCACTTCAATGGATACTTTTTGTGACTACATCTTAATTTAATGACTGTGTAAGTTTATGGAGGCTGGGCATAACACAAATTTCTTGTTTCCCACTTAGTATTTAGGTTATTTAAAATTTCAGTGTTCATATAGCTTAGACCTATAGAATTAACTGAAAATAAGAAAAACAGGAAAACCATCTTAAAAAATTCCAAAACCAGAAAAAAAGTATTAAAGATGCATAATGATTGAGAAATTGATGAATGGAGCATCACGTGTAAAAGCTGTTACTGAGAATATGTTTTTACGACTTTGTCATTTTGACTAATCACTGTTTGAATTAAATTATTTTTAACAAACCACGTGGAGCTGTTATTTGTAATTATTGCTGAGTAGAAAAAAAGTTTCTTTTTACATTTTAATATTTTGTAATTAAAAAAAGAACATGTACCAAAGAAAAAAAAGTTCTTGCGCATCTTTATTCCTGAACAACTTACTCTGTATGCTACATATGTCTATTCAATCTTTTTTTTTTTTTTTGGAAAAAAATATTTTTACTCAAATTGGTTATGAGTGGCACAACAGAATCCCATTTTTATTTGCGTATTCTAGTGTAGCTGAGGTAGCCTTGGCTCAGCTGAAAAAGAGATTGGTTTTCTGGAGACTGCTCTCCCCACTTCCCCTCTCAGCAGGGGTGTGTGTGTGTGTGTGTGTGTGTGTGTGTGTGTGTGTGTGTGGTTTTTGTGTGTTTTTGTTTTTGTTTTTAAGACAGGGTCTTCCTCTCTCACCCAGCCTGGAGTGCAGTGGTGCTATCTCTATCTCAGCAAACTGCAACCTCTGCCTCCCAGGCTCAAGCAATCCTCCTACCTCAGCCTCCCTAGCAGCTGGGACTACAGGCACGGGCCACCAGGCCCAGCTAATTTTGTATTTTCTTTGAAAACGGGGTTTCGCTACATTGCCCAGGCTGGTCTCGAACTCCTGAGCTCAAGTGATCTGCTCACCTCCTTAGCCTCCCAAAGTGCTGGGATTACAAGTGTGAGCCAGCCCCAGTATTTTTTAAATGTTAAGCACAGTGCTTATTTTATCTTTTTCTATTCTGGTAATAAAAAAGTTCTACTTTAGCAATAGCCCATTTTTGTGTATAGTTCTCATATCAATAGATTTTAAAATAGTTTTAATGTATGTATAGTTTGAATATTTGCCCCCAGCTAAATCTCATGTTGAAATTTAATTTCCAATGCTGGAGGTGAGGCCTGGCAGCAGGAGTTTGGACGTGGCAATGGATCCCTGATGAACAGCCTGGGCCATCCCATTGGTGATAAGTCAGTTCTCACTTTACATTCACATGATATCTGGTCATTTAAAAGTGTGTGGCACCTCCTCATTCCACTCTTTCTCACTTTCACCTGCTTTCAACATGTGATGTGCCTGTTCCCCCTTCACCTTCCACCATAATTGTAAGCTTGATGAGAACTCCCTTAGAAGCCGAGCAGATGCCAGCATCCTGCTTCCTGTAAAGCCCACAGAACTGTGAGCCAATTAAATCTCATTTCTTTATAAATTACCCAGGCTCAAATATTTCTTTATAGTAATGCAAAAATGGCTTAATACAATATATTTTAAGTTTCCTTTTGACTCAGTTTTTATTTAGAAGAATATTCATTTGCTTCATAATATTTGGTTCTTTTTTTCACCCTCAGGTTGATAATTTAGTTTTTTTTATTATTTGTCTTGTGTAGTGTTTTTATCATTTATTATTTTTTGTGATCAACTCAAGAAATAATTAACATTAAAAGACTCAATTTGTATCTAAATACATACGTTTTGTATTCCTTTTATAGTTAATTAGGACATTTTATATTATTTAGGTTTTTCACTGCTCTGCCTTTCTTTCTTCTCCTCCACTTTTTTATTTTTTCCATCTGAAGTCTGTGTTTGGGCACCCCTTTACATATTTGTTTCAGACATATGGTTTTGGGTCAAGAAGGTGTACCTCAGTTTGGCAATTACTGTTTCTAAGCACTGACTCAGAGGTGTATGAGTGGGTAAAAGCTCCTACGGTTTTTTGCAAAATGTATCATCCTTGTCACATATGAGTATATTAAAAATCCCTTGGACTGATCCTTAAATAGCCCTATTTAGTAAATTTCAGCAGCAGTAGTACTGTGAACCATTTGGATAAGATTTCCACTCAGTTTTTTAATGTATAATACTGGATTCTAGACCATATGGTTTTAATATGTTGACAAAAAAAGAATCATGTCTTACCAAAGTTCAAATAGATCAAATCCAATGTTTCCTCATTGTTACTAATGGTCTAACAGTGTCATAAAAGTCAATTAATTAGTACAGTAGGCTTTATTCTTTTAAAGCCATCAGGATTTTTCCTCGCTGTACTTTAAACTCTTTTGAATGGTTATTACTGGATTTCTTGATAGTCTGTCATCTAGTGGTTACTGGGGCATCCTAGTTTATCTTGCCAGTTTATAATTCATAGGGCTACTTTATATATATATATATATGTATATATAAAACACACTAGTATTTTATTTTACTCCTTAGCAATCATCAGAGTCTTCACAACCAGAAATCCTCCAAATTCATAACAGCCAATCTCCCTGTATCTGCAATGGTTTTAGGTGACTTGTAGACATGATCTCTGAGCCGCCAGTCACTATATCACTCCTCATTCCTTGCTAGTGCTCTCTTTCCAGGTCATGTTACTCATAGCAGCTTTAAAATATACAATGGGAACAAAAGGAGAGTAACGTGAGCACACTTAGTAGATAACAAAGGATCAGAGAAAGTAGGTCCTTGATATTCTCTTTACTTTTTCCCCAGCATATTCCTCTCTAGCCTCTGATAAACCTACCCCAAAGAAAGAAGAGAAAAGCATCATTGGGTTAGGCAGATCCCAAAGTTTTATCTTAGTTCTAGATTTTGAAGTTCTGGATTCAGAACTAACTAGGGCTTAAACATTGGAACAATTTCCCTGTTTTAAATTAAGAATGTCTTTTACCTCCTTCTACTACCTAATAATAACAACATAACTCATGCAATAATAGCTATTATGAACCATTTTATTTAAGCAAGATAAATATTTAATAATATGGGCTCTAAACATATTTGAGCCCTTACTGGCACCAGGCATTATTTCAAAGACTTGATAATCATCTGTTTAAATCTTCTCTGTATCTCTGCTATCACTGTTTTGCTACAGTTTTGCAGTGATAACAACAGAGATGAGGATACTGAGATTAGAAGAAATGAAATAAATTGCTCAAATTCAACAGCAGGGCTGTCTAATTACAAAGCTCACCTCCTTTTAATCCCCTTCACTACATCTCTACAGAATGAGAAAGTCCTTAAAAAATTACATCCTTTGGGCCGGGCGCAGTGGCTCAAGCCTGTAATCCCAGCGCTTTGGGAGGCCGAGGCGGGTGGATCACGAGGTCAAGAGATCGAGACCATCCTGGTCAACACGGTGAAACCCCGTCTCTACTAAAAATACAAAAAATTAGCTGGGCATGGTGGCGCGTGCCTGTAATCCCAGCTACTCAGGAGGCTGAGGCAGGAGAATTGCCTGAACCCAGGAGGCAGAGGTTGCGGTGAGCCGAGATCGCACCATTGCACTCCAGCCTGGGTAACAAGAGCGAAACTCCGTCCCAAGGAAAAAAAAAAAAAATACATCCTTTGGAGCAAAGCCACATAGAATCTGAAGCTGTAGAAAATGGTTCTTGTGTTTCTTTCATATACTGCAGTCACACAAGCAGTAGGCATTAGCCTTTTGTAGTTTGTGGCTACACATAATTGCTCTGAAATTCTTTCTTCAAAGAACCAAATAGGTATAAAGATATTCAAAGAAACTTTCTTCATAAGAACCAGATAGGTATAAAGATATTAAAAGTTTACTTTAGGAATTGGTGTTAAAGTGATTACATGCATTTGGGGGAAAGCTGGAATGGCAGTAAAACAATAAAGACTGTTAATTCAATTCAGCGTAGAGTCTGAAAACAATTTTTAAACCATAATGCAGAACATATTTAGTCTGTCACCTATTTTATCATTCAACAATTAATTATGAAGTGCCTACTAAATGCCAATCATCACCTAAGTCCTGGGGGAAAATGGATTAAGAAAACTCCAATAGTTAAGCAAGCTATGTATCTGCTTTTTTCATCTTTAGAGTGATATATTTGCCACTGAGGTACATTTATATTTGTTATATACATATATATTTAGAATATTATATATACCTACATATGAACATATTTATATATTATGTACATACATAATATAAAATACATATGTGCATTATATTATATATGTATAATATATAAATATGTATAAATGTATATTTAGAATGTTTGTATTTATATATGCAAATATATATGCATATATTTGGTATTTATATAATTATGATGAAGTATCAGCACTTTTGAATTTTTTTACTACTAGCACTTAAATAACATTGATTACTAAATCAACTTTACCAAAATCTGTGAAAAGTAATCATTATCATTATTATTTTTAAAAAGGACCTTACTCTGTCACACAGGCTGGCACAATGCCGGCTCACTGCAGCCTCAATCTCCTGGGTTCAAGCAACCCTCCCAGCTCAGCCTTCCATGCAGTTAGAAATCTAGGTTTGCGCTATGGCCATATTCGGTTAATTTATTTATTTTTTGTAGAGATGGGGTCTTACTATGTTGCCCAGGCTGATCTCAAACTCTATAATTTATAACGTTTAGTTCTAGAAATACAAAAAAAAGGACAAGATACAATAAGGACCAAGAGGCGGGTTGCATAGAGTTAAATATTAAGTGTTATAACTGAGCACACAAATAAGTAGCAAGCCTTTCTTAGATGATTAATGTAGTTGCTGCAGCAGTTTTATAGACGACCAGATTCCTTAGTTTATTTTAGTTGAAAAGTGCAGAATTGGGACAGCCTCATTTCAACATGCATTTCTGAAAATCTAAGTTCATAGTGGCCTTCTTTTTCCCTTGTTTTCATAGGAGATGGTGTAGAGCATGCTTGTCCTTGAAGTCTGGTATCACAGATGTTTTTAATTCCTGAATATTCAGTTCACTCTAGAACGACATGAATTAACTGATTTTCTATGAGTTGTACAAGAATGATTTCATTTTAAACATGTTTGCAATTTGGTGGATGATCTAGCTGTTAGACATGCCTACATAATCTTGTTTCACAGAATATTTTTTTCTGCAAATCCTTTATGTTGTTACTCTGGTAACTAAATCTAATCCCATTGTAATTAAAACATTTATGACCATGTCAAAGGCATGTGAAACAGAACCAATCCATCTTAAATAGGAGCTGGGTAAAATGAGGCTGAAACCTGCTGGGCTGCATTCCCAGATGGTTAAGGCATTCTAAGTCACAGGATAAAATAGGAGGTCGGCACAAAATACAGGTCATACAGACCTTGCTGATAAAACAGTTTGCAGTAAAGGATCTGGCCTAAACTCCTCCAAACCAAAATGACAACAAGAATGATCTCTGGTTGTCCTTACTGCCACCCTCCCATCAGCACCATGGCAGTTTACAAATGCCATGGCAACATCAGGGAGTTACCCCATATGGTCTAAAAAGGGGAGGCATGAGTAATCTACCCTTTGTTTAGCATATCATCAAAACATAACCATAAAAATGGGCAAACAGCAGCCTTCAGGGATGCTCTATGAAGTAGCTGTTCTTCAATTTCTTTATTGAATAAACTTGCTTTCACTTTACACTGCAGACTAACCCTGAGCCCTGAATTCTTTCTTGCACAAGATCCAAGAACTCTCTTTGGGGTCTGGATACAGACCCCTGTCCTGTAACATATTCATGGTGACCACAGAAGGGACTATAGCGCAGAAACCCTGACCCAACAGCTACCTTTGGGTAAGTGTTGGGGTCCTGTAACATCTTTCTGGCAAAATCTTGAAGGGACAATACTTAAGAACTCTCCCCCCACCAACCAACCCAAAGGAAATAGTCTGCAGCAGTGATTGGATGACTTTGGGTAAGTGGTGAGGTACCTGTACAAAGAATGGGATTGGGTTAGAGGCCTGACTTAGGGGAGTTGGAGTCTCTCCTAAGACAGAGTGAGTTAGAGGCCCTTCTTAATGAAAGTCAAGGATGCTTGAGAGACCTTGGGTTGGAGGTCTGACTTAGGAGGGTTAGAGTCCCTTCTAAGATTTAGGGGATTAGAGGCCCCTCTCAATAAAATCTCTCTTGGCTAAGAACAGGTTTGGCACTGTGGGATGTTAACTGCTATTCTCTTTGGATTAATGTGCGTTGCACTCTTTGCTAACAGCTGTGGGTAATAGGATTAGGCATTTACAGGTTTGTGTGACATGGGGAGCATTCTCCTTCCTAAAAGGAGAAACTTGAGAGCTGTTAGGACTGCTGGAAAAGATCCCTACTCGACTGGCAGCAGCCACGTGAACTTTTCAGTGTTGCTGCCATGGGTGGGTCTTTCTCTGGCCTCCGTGATCATTGTGCCTTTCCCACCCTGCCACAGGCAATGCTTTTCTTTCTCTCCTTTCTCTTTCTTATCTTCTCTATTATTCAGGGTGACCATCTTGCCCAGAGACCACATGTTGAAACTTCTGGTCAGAGGTTGAATTAACCATGAGGGGGCCTAACTAAGGGCAAGTTTAAGCCTTTCAAGTTTAATAGTGGGTGCTAAGAAGAGTGGCTAATGTCTATGTTTTGTTACGTGTATTTTGCTCTGGTCAGAACAGAAAAAGATAATTTTCTTTTGTGTAGTGGCTTGGCCCCTAGGGCTGTGTGCAGCCAGCTGGGACACTAGGGCTGCTCAGGAAAAGGGAACTCAGAGGCCTGGTATGCAGGCAAAAGGAAAGACCTTCTTGCCAGTCAGATTTCTGGCTTCTCTCTCTCTCTGTAACCATGTGACCATGGTTTCACTTTTCAAAATGGCAGCCTGGGTTCAGGGTTCAATTTCTGGCCTAGGGTATGATCCTTTATCTTCTGTCTATGTATTTATATGCATTATGTGTGTGATGCTTACATATGAAAGAGCTTTAATTAGTTTAAAAATAATAAGAACTTAAATCAAGTATTTTATCAGAAAATTTAAAAGTATAATGCCTTTTAGTTCATGTGACTTAAGTAATCTTTGGGAACTAAAGACAGTTTAAAATTATTGGGAAAATAAAGACATTGGTCTAAATTACGCAGGTCGGATATTAAGTTTACTAAATACTTTAAGGTCATAAACTGCTTCTTAGGCTTTGAAAATTGTTCAATTTACCTACCTTAAAGCCATTAGATTCTAGATAAGGCCTGTGGACACATGTAATTTGCCATGCACCCTAGCTATACAAAGAAGATTATAAAGAAAGAGATTTTTATATCAGAAAGGATCTTGTATGGTAAATTCTTGTCTTAAAGTAAAATGACTGGTTGTTTAAAAGGAAGGAGTTTAGGGCAAGTCAGAAAGTTAAATAATGTCTCTGATGGCCTGTGTATCTCATGAAAGGATTCGTGAAAGGGAATTTATGCAAGAAATGTACAATTCAAAGGTTGTTAGGTCTCCTAAATGATTCATACAATGCCCCTATGACACTTACTGTACAACTTGCCTGCTTAAATAAGGTAAGGCCTGGGGACATGTAGTGTTAGCCACACCCCCTAGCTGTGCTGGAGAGTCAGCTTTTATATGCACTTCTGCCTGGTGTGTCTTAGGCTAGGCTCCACACCTAGTACATAATTAAAATCTCAGGTTTACCAAGGTTTTCATCAGAAATAGAAGTTGCTAAAAGTTAACATTATAAGATGTAATTAAAACTACAAAGAAATAATTTTACATGCATGGTATCTAAAGAAAGTAAAATATGTTTTCGGTGAAAGACTGTAAGAAGTCATGGGAAGGTGAATTTTTTTCTGCCTAGATTAAAGTGTTAAAGCATTGTTTTAAGAAAGAAAAAAATCTAATGGTTCATGAAAAATTAATCCTGTAAAAAAACTCTGTGTGGACATTGGCTAAAGTTAAAAGGGTATTATTCAGTGTTTCTAAAAATTAAACATTGGAATAAAAGCATAATAGTTTTTTTTTTTTTTTTTTTTTTTTTTTTGGCAGCGTCTCACTCTGTTGCCCAGGCCGGACTGCAGTGGTGTGATTTTGGCTCAATGCAACCTCAGCTTCTTGGGTTCAAATGATCCTCCTGTCTCAGCCTCCCGAGAGGCACACAACACCATACCTGGCTAGTTTTTGTATTTCTAGTAGAGATGAGGTTTCATCATGTTGGTCAGGCTGGTCTCGAACTCCTGACCTCAGGCCATCCCCCCACCTCAGCCTCCCAAAGTGTTGGGATTACAGGCATGAGCCACCATGCTTGGTCCAATAGGTTTTCCTTAAAGGAAAAAGCTGCTTATGATCTCCTCTTTAACAAAAAGTTATAAAGGGTTATAAAAGGTTTATGAAAATCTTACCTATGGTTAAACTGATTAAAATTAAATACATTTATTGATAAGGTTTTATTAAGAGTTGAGTTTGGTTTGACATCAATAATGTACTAATGCAACAGTGATATTTGGCTTATTTGGTATAAAAGTTATATAGGAAGCATTATCATATATGAAATGCTGTTTAGTTTTCTTTGGGCTGTATTTGTATAAATGTGTTATTAGTATATGTTCCAAAATTATGGGAAACTTCTATAATTCTAATATGGCTTAGTGTATGTTATCAGTAGCTATAATTGTTACATAAAATCATTATGTGCCACAGAGGTAAACAAAATTTCATTGTCAGTCATGTTTTTGACTGTGGCTGTCCTAAGATATTTTGTCATCCACAGACAATTTTTGTCTCATTTTAGCCCTCTTTAAAAGATGGCTTATAATCCACTATAAAACTCTAACAGGTATTCTTAAATGCAGGTTTCTGATAACTTTGGAAATTGTGACATTAAAATAGAGGAAACAACTTTCAGAACTCTCATAGAGAGCTAAAATGTTCATGGATATCAAGCAAAACAGGAGTCAACAAAACCAATAACAAACAGAAGTAATCTTTTTGACTTTTTGCTTAAAATATTGCTTATCCTTTGTTTTGTATTCCAGAGTCAAGAAAACTTTTCAGCTTTTCACAGCTTGTAGCAAGTGAGTAAACTATACTGCTTTGAGTAACATTTGGAGCATATTTGTTTCTCTTTACCCGATTTATCCAGAATTTGGAGACTATTTGTGAGTATTCTTAACTGATGGCAATGTGATTATTTGCATAAGTGCAATAAGACTCAGTTTTCTTTCTTTCTTTCTTTCTTTTTTTTTTTTTTTTTTGAGACGGAGTTTCGCTGTTGTTGCCCAGACTGGAGTGCAATGGCACGATCTCAGCTCACTGCAACCTCCGCCTCCTGGGTTCAGGCAATTCTCCTACCTCAGCCTCCTGAGTAGCTGGGACTACAGGCACGCACCATCATGCCCAGCTAATTTTTGTATTTTTTTAGTAGAGACGGGGTTTCACCTTGTTGACCAGGATGGTCTCGATCTCTTGACCTCATGATCCACCCGCCTCGGCCTCCCAAAGTGCTGGGATTATAGGCGTGAGCCACTGCGCCTGGCCAAGACTCAATTTTCTTTTGCAATGGAACACAATTGGAGAAATCAGTTATATTTCACTCGTAAAGCTGATAAAAGTCCTTTGGGGAACTGGCCTCATACCTTGCCTACACAGTCCCTTGTACAGAGTTTCTGATCTGTGGTAAGTAAAGAATGTTACTTTCTCTCAGGTTCAGGAGTCCCAAGTTATATTGGGACCCCAAAAGGAAAGGATTTTAATCAACTCAGGTATTTAAGGGTACAAACCCATGGCAGGACTTGGCTCTAAAAATGTCGTATCTGAGATTCCTTATGGAACAAAGTTCCATCAGAGCCAGTTAAAAAGCCTATATGGCAAATAAGTATTCTTGCTGCAGTTTAGGCAAATAACCAGGCCAATTATAATAAAGCAAATTGGCCTTACCATAATTTGTCTTTAGTAAAAATGGGAAACTGGAGAAAGTAAATATGTTTCAAAAACTGTGGTACACTTGTTATTAAATTCTAGTCTCATCAGTTGTTTTTGTTTCTGCAATTTAGACTAACCCTGCTTATTCCTGTAAACCAACCAGTGATCTCTCACTGCTGCTCAGAAGAAACATGAGGAATGGCTGATAAAACAGGTTGCAGTAAAGGAGCCAGCCTAAACCAACCAAAACCAAAATGGCCATGAGAGTGACCTCTGGTCATCCTCACTGCTACACTCCCACCAGTACCAGGACAGTTTACAAATGTGATGACAATGTCAGGAAGTTATCCTATATGGTCTAAAAAGAGGAGGCATGAATAATCCACACCTTGTTTAACATATCATCAAGAAATAACCATAAAAGTAGGCAACCAGCAGCCCCTGGAGCTGCTCTCTCTATGGAATAGCCATTCTTTTATTCCTTTACTTTATTAATAAACTTGCTTCGACTTTGCACAGCAGAGTGATCCTGAATTATTTTTTGCATGAGATCCAGGAACCCTCTCTTGGAGTCTGAATCCGGACCCTTGTCATGTAACAACCAGAGCACCCCTGGGGTTATATTCAGTGATCCTTTCATTCCCTCACACAAATGCTCATTATGTAACAAGTTAGGAACAGCTTTTCTAGTCTTTTATACGTGGCATAATCATTATGACTTAAATTCACAATGTGGGTGTCATGAGGCAGAATTTTGTAGGTGTTTTAACAGATATATAAAAGGGAGAAGTAAATTTGGACTAGGAAAATCCAGATAAGCTCCATGAAGAAGACTGCTGGCGAGTTAAGCTTTGGAGGATGAGTGAGAGTTTAAGAAGCAGACATAGGAGGCAGGACATTCCAGGTATTGGAGGGTCCCAATGTCATGAGAAGTATGGAAGAGGGACTATTAAATGTGTTGGATACTTCAAAATAATATTGTATCTTCATAGCTATGTTATATTCTCTCGACATATGTTGCAAGATGCTGGACTATTTTACTGACACACTGTAGCTAAGGTTTTTTTCCATACTCAAAGGTAACTAATGGGCTGGCCAGTGGCCTAGGAAATGGTCAGGCAGGTGATTTCAGCATAGTGAGTTATGGTGATCAGCGGATACAACCCCTGGCTGAGGGCTATTCTTATGTGAGACTGATATTGTTTCAGGACTAATTAGGTGAGCTTAAGCATTTATTATCTTTTATGTTCTAGGCACTATTGTAGGCAGTGGAAATGTGGCAATAGACAAGCTGTGGCTCTGCTTTCCTGGCACTAACATTCTAATATATAAGAGGGACACTAATAAGGTAAATAAAAGAAATACATTGATTTCGGCTGATCTCATTTCACATAGATCAGCATGTTCTCCCCTCTCTGGGAGTGTTACTGTGCTTAATAAACTTTTGCTTTTTGCTGAAAAAAAAAGTGAATACATTGATTTCAAGGTAACTCACATTGTTTCATGATATATTTAAAAAAAACAACAACAGGTTATTTTGATAAGGGAAGTGCTGGATGGAAAGGTCCCCCCAAGGAAACAACTTTTGAGTAAGATCTAAATCATAGGAAAACACATGAAAAGAAGCCAGTAGGCAGAAATCATGAGGAAGCAAAAACGTATAATTAGAAACAGAAGAGAGGTAAAAACAGGTGGAGAGAGGAGATAGAGAACTCAACTAACCAGAAGGGCTTTTGGGTTTCCTGAATAAGTGCTTCATTTTTGACTTCTAGGGTCCCTGTTGCCTCCTGAATATGTGCATAAGTAGATGCATATGTTCAATTTGTCATCTATATTCTGCTATAATTCATTCCTATTTGTCTATCTAACATCTAATGATCTATTGATCTAACTATCCATCCATCTAATCATTTTCATATTTTGTCTTCCTCTGTAGCCCAGGCTGAAGTGCAGTGGTGCAATCTTGGTTCATTGCAACCTCTGTACCCTGGGTTCAAGTGATTCTACTGCCTTAGCCTCCTGAGTAGCTGAGATTACAGGTGCCTGCCACCATGCCCTGCTAATGTTTGTATTTTTAGTAGAGACAGGGTTTCACTAGTTTGCTAGGCTGGTCTTAAATTAAAAAAAACTGACCCCAAGTGATCTACCCTCCTCTGCCTCAATACTACCCTCTCTTAATTACTGCAGCTTATACATTTATTTTTCCTTTTGCTTTTTTGGCAAAGTCTCGTTCTGTTGCCCACACTTGAGTGCAGTGACTTGATCATGGCTCACTGCAGCCTCAATCTCTTGGGCTCAGGCAATCCTCCTGTCTCAGCCACCTGAATAGCTGTGACTACAGGTATGCACAACCACACCTGGCTAATTAATTTTTTTTTGAGACATGAAGTCTCACTGCATTGCCCAGGCTGGTCCTGAACTCCTGGGCTCAAGCAAACCTCCCACCTCAGCTTCCCAAAATGCTGGGATTACAGGCATGAGCCACCGTACTCAGCTATACTGTCTTCAAGTCTGTCTGTGTGTTTTATGACTTCATTTTTCTTTAATATTGTTTTGGCTATTCTGGCTCTTGTGGCTTTGCAGATAAACATTGGAACTGGTTTATCTGTTTAAGCTGACAATCTACAGCATAACTAACCTGGGGTAATTAGAATTGAATCTGTAGATCAGGTTGATAAGAATTGACATTTCTTGCACATGTTTAAAGTTTCCTTTTTAACATTTAGGTTTTTAATCTTCCCCAAATTAATTTTTATACATAATAAGAGGGAGGGATCAAATTTTTTTCTCATACAAAAAGCAATTGTACCACTACTGTTCATTGCTCAGTCCAGACTTTCTCACTAATTTTTAATGCTAATTTTGTTATATGCAAAGTTCTCATATGTGTGTAAGTTTTGTTCCAGGTCTTTTTTATGTTCTAGCGGTTTATTTGTCCATACCTAAACCAATATATAATAAATCCTGGTGGGAAGGGTCCTCCCAATTTATTCCCTAATCCTATCTGTCCCCATCTCCCTCTCCCCAATTGCAGTGGTTTTCTTGGACCTTAAGTTTTGATATGAATTTCAATGTCACTTTAACAAGGTTCAGTAAAAAAAACTCTTTTTAGATTTAAACTGGGATTGCATTATATACAATGATTAGTTCAGGGAGAACTGAGGCCTTTATATTAATCTTTTCTCATTGATGAATATGGCTTATTTCTCCATTAATTTTATCCATGGATCCTGTACATTTTTTCTTACTTTTGTTCTCAAGTACCTAACAGTTGTTTTTTTTTCTTCTATTTGTTAATGGATTCTTATTTACCATTACAAACTAGTGTAGTTTCCAACATCATTTTCAATTAAATTATTTTACAGTTACAAAATATAGCTTTAAAATTCTTAAAATGTCAACTGCTTAATAAAAAATACAATTTATACAAAAATACAAGAGATACTATCTGAAATGTGAAATTATTAGTATAGTGATTTCTCCCCAAAGTGCAAGGAACACACAATCTAAAGTTTCTGGTAGAAAATTATGGCCTAAATCTGGCCTGGCGCAATGGTTCACGCCTGTAATCCCAGTACTTTGGGAGGCCAAGGTGGGTGGATCACCTGAGGTCAGGAGTTCGAGACCAGCCTCGCCAACATAGTGAAACCCCCCTCTCTACTAAAAATACAAAAATTTTCTGGGCGTGATGGCACACGTCTGTAATCCCATTACTAGGGAGGTTGAGGCAGGAGAATCGTTTGAGCCCGAAAGGTGGAGGTTGCAGTCAGTGGAGACTGCACCATTGCACTCCAGCCTGGGCGACAGAGCGAGGCTCCGAGGCTCCGTCTCAAAAAGAAAGGGAAGGAAGGAAGGGAGGGAGGGAGGGAAGCAAGAAAAGAAACCAAAACTTGAAAAATGTTCTTTGCTGTATTATAAAGCTCCATTTCCACCCGTTTTTAGTTTAGGAAGTTTACTGTTATCCGTGAAGTAATTATTTTGTGAATTACAAAGGTAAGTAAGTTCTTTCTGAACAATCAGAATGTAGACTTAATGCTAGTGAAGCAATTAAACACTCTGAATGTTAATTAAACTCAGTGCAGTTAAGGGTTTTATTTACTACTAACATATGTATTCATCAAGTACTAAGTGCTGTAGGGACTCCCAGCCCATTTTCCTCTATGAAAAAGGAAAATTAGGAGGCCCCAATACCTTACTTAACGATTATCCAGTTTCTACCATTCCCTGTAAGGCACTGAGACGCAAGGTTTCGAGGCCCTCTTGGGGTACCCTGGCACAGACACCGAGTAGTTCTAGTGCTAAGCCTCAAAACTATTCCTTTTCTTCCCTTTCTTCTTTATACCAGACTCTACCCTGTTCTTCCCGGCTTCGCATAAGTCTCTGTATGGTCGAACATCTTACTCCACAAATAACTTCTGAAGGCAGTTGTCTTACCCAAATATCTGAACTCAGCTAGTCCCGAGTACTGTGATCCCGTATACTGCTAATGGGAATATAGTTAACTCAACTAGTTTGCGGTCCCCAGTACACAGCAGCTCCAAGATCAAGGCAACCGAGTAACACTGCTTGCCTAGACTCAGGCCAAGTTCGGAGAGTGATCCTGAGATTATTTCAGAACGTGTCCCAGAAAAATTCGGTCGTAACTTGAGCCCAGAGGCCCACGACCATTCGGATCATGTAAGCTAAAGCTTCAATGCCTTGCGGGGCTTGGCTGGGCTCAAGCTCATTCCTGAGAAGCAGCCCCCCCTTTCCAGACCAGCAGTTCGCAGGAATGGGTGTGTGCTAACCGCAGACCGACAAGCCCCGCGCAGAGCAGTTGTCCCATTGTGACCGGAGGCGAGAAACCCCGCCTCGGCCCCCTGACGCAGCGCAGGCCCCGCCCCGCGCGTGACGCCAGCGTCAGGCCAGCCCCGGCATGCTCCGCGGCCGCCCGCGGTCCAGCGCCGACAACGGGAGTTTTCCCCGACAGCGGCCACGGCTCAGTTCAGCTGCTGTCCAGACCCGGATCGGCGACAGTGCCGCCTCCAGACGTTCTCCTGTCGCTCGCCCGCCCGTCCGAGCGCCCCCAGCCCTCCCGCGAGGGCGCCCCGGGACGGAAGGATCCACCAGTCTGTCGGCGCCCGCCGTTCTCGTGGTCGCCGTCGCCGTCGTCGTGGTGGTAGTCTCCGCCGTCGCCTGGGCCATGGCCAATTACATCCACGTCCCTCCCGGCTCCCCGGAGGTGCCCAAGCTGAACGTCACTGTTCAGGATCAGGAGGAGCAGCGCTGCCGGGAGGGGGCCCTGAGCCTCCTGCAACACCTGCGGCCTCACTGGGACCCCCAGGAGGTGACCCTGCAGGTAACGCCCACACCTCACTCTGCGTCTGTTCTGTCCCTCACGCGGTTCTGGGGGTCCTCACCACTATCGTCTCTGTTCCCCGATGACCGAGGAGGACCTAGGGCAACAGCTCCTCCCTAAGTCCATTGGGGAGTGACCCCGTATTTCCTCTCACATTTAGGAAGGTCACTCCCCCTTCCTGTCACAGTTGCTTATTGAGATTGACCAGAGGGCACATTTTCTCTTTCTCGAAGCGGCTGCGTAAGTGACGCACGCATCCACAGGGGGGAGATTCCTGTTGATAGTTGCCCCTCCTCCCACTCTCCAGTCCACGGTCACTGCAAAATTAATCTTTCCATTCCCCTTGTACGGGTTGTCGCCTCCTGGCCCAAGTCACCTCCTCCCCTCCCACCAGTAATGCAGTCATTAATCCTCTCTGATCTTTTCCTTCCTCTCCCCTCCCCCGGCGATGTGCTTTCATTGATGCCTCACACTGCGTTTTGTCTTCCCAAACCCTCGGATTGTCGAGAGTACTCTCTTCCCAAAGTAATGACCACGACCATGCATCGCTAGGTCGGTTCTTAGGTAGCAACACTCACATTGTTTTGTTTGAATCGATATTTCTGAATTATTAAAGTCGTCTTAGTGAAATTAATACCTGATACTAGAAGGAGCAATGGCTTGTGACTGTTTCCTTTTCCTGAGACACCGTATTGCTAGATAGAGAAAAAATTGGGAGGAAAAAAATCCCTGAGACTCTAGGAGTTTTCTAGTAACTTGGAAGTTATGATTTCCACTACATGATTTTTTTTTGAATTCTAATTTGACTTTAGTTTCTGAACTAGATAGGAAAATAGATCTCTTTTTATTCTTTTTCCTTGCGAACATAAAACAGTAATTTTCAAGGCTGGGATATTTGGGGTTTGTTCTAAATCTGAGCAATAATGTAAGAACATTCATTTGAATTAGCCAAATCATCTGCCTCGTTTTAATGACTAATTTATTCACCAATATTTGTTGACTTATTTGCTAAATTCTTTGCTAAACTAGCCAGCCACCCATACAAAGATGAATAAAACATGAGCAGTGCTTAGGGCCCAGAATAGTTCCTGACACTTGGGTTTTCATGTGTTAGTTTCAGTTCTATTGCCTAGAAGAGTTTTTAAGCAGATCAAAAGGACCCATATATTTTAGAAAAGAAAATTGTTAGACAATATATTTTGAAATTTAAGGGAATATTTGTTAACCGAATATATAGGAAATAGCGAATGCAAAATAATTTTTATGTCATTAAAAAAATATATTTCCTTTAAAGGAAATCTGTCTTCCAAATTGAAATTCAGTACTTGTTTAGTTTATTAATTTATTTGTATTTTATTATATAAGGCTCTAAAATTTAGTAAGATGATTTATTTTCTGGCAGTCAGTTATACATGAAACAGATCATTAATTAAAGAGTGCTGCTACTTCCTGGTAAACTCTAGTATTGGCAAATCAATTACTTTTAAGCAGCGACTTCAAAGTTTGAAGCTCTGAAGACTGTAATTTCCTTTTATGTATTTGTCTGTAGAATAGTAATGATAGCTACTGTGGGGTTAAGTAATTTATGTATATTTTTTATCTTAGTTGCCCATACAACCCATTAAGTAGGCACTATCTCTTTTTTAGGTGAAACTCGGTGAAGTAAGCCGGGATGTAGGTAAAAAAGGGCAAAATGTAGTGACATTACTATTTTTGCTTGTTGGAAAGTAACTATGTGTGATTAAATCTTGGCTTCTGTGTAGCAGCTTTTAACCTAAAGACATTTGGGTTTATAATCCGAATTTTTAATATTTGTTAGTGCAGGTAAGTACTACCATTTATTTTCCCCTAAGACGATTATTAGTTAGAAATACATTCCCTCCATGTGCAAGCAAAGCTTTGGTCTAAAGCTGGTGTAAAAGCATCTGCTAAGCTGAATTGATGATTATTCACCTTTCAACTCAATAGAACTGACTCCTAGCTTTCTAGGTCATTACAACTCTACTTTCATGATGCTTCTGAATTTCTTTAGTAAATCTCAATGGAAATACTTTCTTTTGAAATTTTATTGTATTTCCCTTGAAGTAGAAAGATAAAAATCATACCTCACATTTCAGAAGGGGAAGTATCTATCATATAGTTAACAGATTATAGTGTAATTTTAGAGCAGTGAAATATCAGTATTTAGCCAGTTTTTTTCTCAGTTTTTTTCTAATATTTTTGTATGTTTATACTTTAAACATACTTTAGAAACTTATGGTAGTAATACTTATTTGGTGATTGATCATTCCTGCAAGCTGAACTATCCAGAACATACCAGAAAATAATAAAAAAAAAAAAGCAAAAAGACTAATTATTAGAGAAAAAAATGATAGAAGGCCCAGTCTTTGCTCAAAACTTGTGAGCACATGGAATAATATATCTCATTTTAGATAGAATTCCTGTTCTTACTAGATTAAAAGAACAAGTATAAAGGAGGTGGTGACTTTTTTGGAGTAAAGTAACAGAATAGACAGAGTAAATCTAACACAACAATACCAGCCACAGTGCTTTGTATTAAGTCATACCTTACTGTTTATAAAGCACTTTCACATGCATTCTCCCAGCTATCCTGTAAGGTACATGTAGATGGTACTGTTAATGCATATTGTATAGTTAATGAAACTGATTTTGCCATTTACAAATGGCAGATCTGGGATGAGAAACAATCTTATGAATTACTGTTCTTTGACCAAGAGTTTTGTTTGTATATTATGATTAAGGCAGGGAAGGTGCTTCTGTATAAATTTAATTTATTAAAAGCTTTGGCTCATGAAAGATTCTGCCTTAAAGTTCCCTTGAACATAAATTTGCATTACTTTTTTCATATCTGACACCATTTTAGGAAAAAGGGATCACTTCAGTTTTCCTATACGATAATGACTTTTGTTGTGTATCAATTCTCTTATTTGAAGATTTTGATTTTTGATTTTAACACTTTTTTTTTGTATAGTCATTGTCTAAAGGAATAAAGAATCAAGTCAGATCTCAGGTCCAAAATAATTCTCAATGGACTGTTAAAATTGTTTTTCCTTCTAAAAGAGCTGATGAATTAGTGTTTAGAATATTCCAGTTATGTTTTCTCAGGGTCTTTCTGTTAAGCAATGTTGTTTTTCTCACTAACTTGTCACTATGAATTTTTCCATTACTTGGGACCTATAGTAGATAATGGCAAAGGCTTCATAGGTAGGATATTAAAACCATAATTATTATTTAACATTACAAAACTAATGTATTTATTCTTATTATGGGGTCTAAATGAGATTGCTTGCTATATGGTACTTATATAGTTAAAAAACTATATCAACTTAGTTTTTCAATAACAATATGTTACATTGCTCAAGAGCATGGGGTTTGAATACAGTGCTGGTTTTGAGTCCAAACTTTGTACTTCACTAGCTTTGTTACCCTGGTCAAATCATTAAACTTCCTGTCTCGGTATCCTTAGCTGTAAAATGGATCCAATAATTGTTCCTGCCTCAATGGGTTGTTGTGAGGGTAAAATAAATGCTATCTTTCACGATAATTATTATTGCTGCTGAGCACCTGCTATATATTGGATGCTTGAATCAAAAAACAAGTATCTGCTCTTTGAAATTCCTAGTCTGATGGGGAAGACAAATTAGAAACTTATAACAATGTAATGTTTGTGGAATGACCATTCAAATTTTGTTCACATGCAAAGATTACACAAGAAGCTTAAAAATGTACTGTTCTTTCTGCTTTACTACAGGTTTTTGCATGTTTTTGAATGCATGTTTTAAAAAATCTTTTCACGGTATTTTTTAAGCATACGTATACTATCATGGAAACTAATATTTCTGTTAGGTTGTGTAGCTACACAGCAGTTTTTATATCCTTCCTCTTTCTAACAGTGTTGGAGGTAGTTACCTAATCTATTAAAAACCTATAATCCCCTTAATATTGATACTTAATATTTTATATTGGTCTTTATCTTGAAGAATGAAAAGCCAAATTTATAGAGTTGCACTATTAAGTTATGTTTCCTTTAGTGCTCTAATATAATAATTGATTTTCTTTTCTGTTTTTTAAAAAATGAGTTTGTTCCTTTAAGCAGTAACTTCTGAAAAGTCTTAGGTAAGATAATATATTAAGTTATGGTTAGTTTTTAAATATATTAAAAAAGTAAGCAGTATATTAGTTTACTTTCTCTAAGAATGTATGGGAATCTTGAGTCCTGTAGATACAAATAAAGGATCTTAGTTTATATTCAGTGTAACTTTTAATATCACTGGTTATATCCAGTTTTCTATTCTCTATTCCCTCCCTGTATTCAATGTTTTAGAATAATAAAGTATGTAATGTTTAATAGACTCCCATAAAGAACATGAAATGTTTGTTAGGCTCCCAAGCATTTTATTAAGATGTGACTATGAAGTCAGGAGCCTACAGTGCTACTTTGTTTTCACTTATAATAGCCATGTGACTTGGACTGTGCAAACTGCATCACCTTTTTTGGGGGACTGAGCATAATGTGAAAAGGGGATGGTTTTTGAATATTATTTCCAGCCATTTGTAACCCTTGGCAAGTTTTAAAATCTCTGTAAAATGGGATTACCTTGGAAAAAATTCTCATGAGAATTAAGTGAAATACCTGCAATTATGCATAGCATGTTTTGGTACTGCGTTCCTCCACCTCTCATTTCCAATTCTCCCATCCCAACTGAGAGAATCGTGAGCTCCTAAAATCAGTAATTCTGACACATGTTTTTTTGTACTATATATAATGCTAGTTTTCCGTAAGAGTCCTTTTACAGCTAACTGTAGCACAAGGTAGGCATGGAAGAATGTAGAACAGAAGGCTTCATAGAGGTCGGGGTACCTGAACTAAGATTTGAAAGATAGATTGGATCACATTGAAAGGGGCAACATTTCTGGGTGAGGAAAACTATCTCACAAAGGCAATGAAGCTAGACTTTGATTGAGTAGCTTGGTGAGTAGCTTACTCATCATTTAGGACATCATGGGAAGCCACTGGATGTTTTTATTTTTGTATTTGATTTTATATATTTTTTGAGACAGAATTTTGTTCTGTTGCTCAGGCTAGAGTGCAGTGGCCCGATCTCAGCTCACTGCAACCTCTGCTTCCCAGGTTCAAGTGATTCTCATGCCTTGGATACCCAAATAGCTAGGATTACAGGTATGCACCACCATGCCCAGCTAATTTTTGTATTTTTAGTAAAGTTGGGTTTTACCATGTTGGCCAGGCTGGTCTCGAATGCAGAACTCAAATGATCCACCCATCTTGGCCTCCCAAAGTGCTAGGATTACAGATGTGAGCCACCGCACCCAGCCAGGATGTTTTTAAGCAGGTGAATTATATCACATATTAGAGAAGTGACAGGCAACAATGTAGAGGAGGGTTGTTTGAGGAAAATGTTTTAAATTGGGAAATAAGTGATTACTTAGGACACTGGTTTTGAAACTGGTGGTTATCATATATTAATAGGATGCCAAAGCAATATAGTGTCTTGAGACCACTACAGTTTAACAAGATGAGTTAGAATAAGTTAAATTAGGGGATACATCAGAGCCTTGCAAGTAATAAGGTAAGTATTCCTTTATGAAGTGTGCTTTAGTTTTATATAAAAGTATCTATATACATATTATATCAAATGATAAATATATTTCTTCCTGTGTATTGCATTTAAAAAGTCTGAGAAATAATTTGAGAGACACTGTTGTGTTAGTCCAAACAAGAGGTGCTGGGGCACAGATTATGACAGATAAGATGGAAATGAGGTACGGATTTTACATTGCAGAAAATAAATGTGGAGGACTTATTAATTGATTACAGGTTAGGGAAGAAAGAAGACTAAGATGTTTTTTTGTGGGGGAAGGGGTGGGTAACAAAGATAAGGAAGTAGTAGAAGACCTTTACTTAAGAAATCAGAGGTCCTGTTTCTCTTTATTTTGTTTTCTAAGGAGTTATTTTACTCTTTGATATACCAGATTGGCTATAAATACATTTTTAGCATTCTTTTAAAAATGGTGAAATACAGCAAACATACAGAAAAATGGATGAATCATAAATTATTGTAAAACATATACCCACCCAGGGAAAGAAAATTAATTTCCAGCAACCTAGTGCCTTCATTTTCCTTCTCAGTCTTGATCTCTCCTTCCCTCCACTGGTAATCATAATAGCAGATTTTTTTTCCCCCTAATTAACAAAATAGAATGTTTTGAATTAGTTCTTTTTTGAAAGTAAGTACTCTGAGAAAATAATAAGTGCATGAAGGTCTTTGTACAAGAGACCACGTGAACATGAAATAATTTAGTTTTACTAAAAGGTTGTACCATAATATTGAAATTGAATAGGAGGGAAAAAAATATCCTGTCATCAATATTCTATTCACAACTCTTTTATTTTTGTTTATTACTTTCTACCTCTCCTAAACATATTTTACATAGTTGCAATCATATGTATAATTTTATATTTTTTTATTAGCCCTTTAGAAACATTTTCCCATGTTTGAATGGTATTGACTATAATTTTTGATAGCCACAAACCTAATATTTGATAATCATGTTAACCATAATGTGACTTAGTTATTATTTATTTATTTTTTTAATTTTTACTTCTTTTTTTTTAAGAGATGGGGTCTCGTGCTGTCATCCAGACTGGAGTGCAGTGGTACTATGATAGCTCACTGCAGCCTCGTACTTCTGAGCTCAAGCAATCCCTTCTACATCAGCATCCAGAGTACCTGAGACTAAAGGTGCATGCCACCATGCCTCCCTAATTTTTAAATTTTCTGTAGTGGTGTGATCTCGCTGTGTTACCAGGCTGGTCTTGAACTCCTGGCCTCAAGTGATCTTCTTGCCTCAGCTTCCCAAAGTGCTGGGATTACAGGTGTGAGCCACTGTGCCTTGTGTCAGTGTTTTGCCTCTTTTTGAATTTTATTTAATGGCATCATATGAAATAACATGTCTTTTTAAAAATTTTGGTTTGGCATATGCCCAGATTTTAAGAGATTTTTCGTGTGTATATGGTCGTAGTTCTTTTCCATGACTGACTTCCATTCCATTTTAAGAATATACCTCAATTTATTTGTCTCCTACTGTTAATGGACACTTGGGTTGTTTTCGTGTTTTGGCCATCACAGATTATGCTTCTTATAAATACACTTTTTTTAAACACGACTATCCATTTCTGTTAAGTAGATACCTAGAAGTAGACTTTCAGAGTCATCTAGTTTGTTTATTTTCAGCTTTGTTAGATACTTTCTTAGTTTTCTGAAGTGGTTGTCCTTATTTATATTTCTAACAGCAACATGCGAGAGTTTCAGTTATGCTATGTCTTTACCAATAATTGCTATTGTCTCTCTCTTTTTTTTTTTTTCTTTCTGGCGGGTATTGGAGTATCTTATTCCAGGTATAATTTTCATATGCTTGATAACTACTGTTTTGTGAAAGGGCCATATATGCAAAGCGACCTCTAAATGTGGAAGGAGCTGAGAAACCAAAAAAGGAGGCAGACAAATCCAGTTTTCTGGTTTTGGGTGACTTACTAGGGGAATTTACAGACAGAAGGGTTGTCTTGAGTGGCTGCAAAACAGGTAGATCTCTTTCTCACCTCCCCTCAGACCCAGGGCTTACATCTTGGGGAAAGTGTGCATGCTCTGGAAGGAATGTGTAGGTGGCTATGGGTGTCACAACTTATAATTTCTGCAACCTAGCATCAAGGGTTGTCTTGGGGGAAACTTACAGTGAATAGGCATTTCTACAGAAAGAGTAATACATCAGGTAGACATTTTTTAGGCATTCCTGCCCAAGAGGTAGTCAGAAGTTCCTTGGTAGATAAACATTTAAAATAAAGTCACTCTTGTGTCTACAACTAGTGTATCTTTTTTCTGTGTGTGTTGGTTTTTTTGATGTGTTCCATTTTGAGGTGCCTGTTAAAGCCTTCTGCTGATTTTTCTATTGGATTATCTGATTTTTTTTCTTAATGATTTGTAGATGTTCTTTATATATTCTAGATGAGTCATCTTTTAGAAATATTATAGGTGCATGCCACCATGACTGGCTAATTTTTTAAATTTTAGTAGAGATGGGGTTTCACCTCCATATTGGTCAGGCTGGTCTTGAATTCCTGACCTCAGGTGATCCACCTGCCTAGGCCTCCCAAATTGCTGGGATTACAGGCGTGAGCCACTGCCCCTGACTGCACTTTCATTCTTAATAATGTTTTTTGATAACCTTAAGATGAATTTTTCAATTTTTTAATGGATAGTATGTTTTGTGTTTTGAACAAGAGATCTTTTCCACTGCCAAAGTTATAAAGATATTCCTATTTTCTTCTAGAAGCTTTATTATTTAGTATTTTACACTTTGCTATGTATGTACGGTTTGAGATGGAGGGTATGATACTTTTTTTTTTTTCCAAATGGCTGTTAGTTGATCCAGTATCATTTGTTGAAAAAACTTCCCCACTGGAGTGTCACCTTTGTCATAAGTCAGGTGGCATTATATGTAGTTCTGTTTATGACTTCTGTTTTGTTTTGGAGACATAGTTTTGCTATGTCACCGAGGCTGGAGTGCAGTGGCGTAGTCTTGGCCAACTACAGCCTTTGTCTCCTGGGGTCAAGGGATTCTCCTGCCTCAGCCTCCTGAGTAGCTGGGATTACTGGCACCCAACACCATGCCCAGCTAATTTTTTTTTTTTATTTGTACATTTAGTAGAGATGGGGTTTCACCATGTTGGCCAGGCTGGTCTCGAACTCCTGGCCTCAAGTGATCTGCCTGCCTTGGCCTCCCAAATTACTGGGATTACAGGCGTGAGCCACAGTGCCTGGCCTGTTCTTTTTTTTATTTTTGGTCTGCAGCAGTACTGCTCTGTGTGGATTGCTCTCAGTCATTACTCCAGGTCTTGGTATTTGATGTAGTTATTATAGGCTTTGGGTATAGGACCCCAGCTTTGTTCTTTTAAGATTGCCTTGACTAGGCCGGGCGCGGTGGCTCAAGCCTGTAATCCCAGCCCTTTGGGAGGCCGAGGCGGGTGGATCACGAGGTCAAGAGATCGAGACCATCCTGGTCAACATGGTGAAACCCCGTCTCTACTAAAAATACAAAAAATTAGCTGGGCATGGTGGTGCATGCCTGTAATCCCAGCTACTCAGGAGGTTGAGGTAGGAGAATTGCCTGAACCCAGGAGGCGGAGGTTGCGGTGAGCCGAGATCGCACCATTGCACTCCAGCCTGGGTAACAAGAGCGAAACTCCATCTCAAAAAAAAAAAAAAAAAAAAAAAAAAAAGATTGCCTTGACTATTCGTGACTTTTTAAGTTGCCATAAAAGTTGTATACTCAATTTTGAAATTCCCATAAAAGAAACTGGATAGAATTTTTGATTAGCGTTTTGTGGAATGAATAGATAAATTTGGGGAGAAGTGAATTCTTTTAACAATATTGTACCTTAAAATCAATAAGCACACTATATCCCATTTGTTTAGGTTTTTAATTTCTCTCAAACTTTTGAAGTTTTCACTGTAGAGATCTCACATGCTTTATTTGATTTATCCTTAGGTATTGATGCTTTTTGATATTACTGTATGGGGTATCATTTAAAAAAATTGTTATTTTGTTGTTCGTTTTTAGGAATACAATTAATTGTTGTATATTGAATGCTTCACACTTATTCTAATATTTTTTATGTAGATTCTTATTGCATTTTTTCTGTATATAATCTGAAAATACCATATATTGCTCTCTCCTTCTGTCTTTTTGTCTTACTGCACTAACAAGGACCTCTCTAACACACTTGAAAAAGAAGATGAAAGGTAATAGTGGGCATCCGTTATTTCCCAATCTTAAGAATATTTTAGTAATTTGTTGTTAGGTATGATATATGTTATAGGTTTTCTTTGGTGGCTCTATCATGTTAAGCAAGTTTCTTTTTATTCTTACTTTGTTAAGTATTTTCTTCATGAATGATGAATTTGGCCAAATGCTTTTGCATTTCATCATAAGATTTTTCTTAATTTTTCTTTTATTGAGGTGAATTACTTTGATTTTAAAAAAATTTGAATGTTAAGTAACCTTTGCATTCCTGGAGTAAACTCTATTCAGTTGTGATATATTCTCTTTTTAATATATCATTCTATCAATTACTAATATTTTGGTTAGGATTTTTGCAACTCTGCTTATGAAAGAGATTGGTCTGTAATTTTCCTTTCTTATAGTGGTCCTTGACAAGTTTTGGTACCAAGTTCAGAGGTGTTTCTTCTTTTTCTGTGTTTGGGAGAGTTGTTTTTAATAATACATTTGTTATTTTAATAACTGTTCAAGGTCTGTACTGAAGTTCATTTCTTTATGATTTGTGTTGCTTTGTTGTCTTCATAAATTTAGCTAAGAAGTTATCAACCGTATCAATCTTTTAAAATAATAATTTTTGTTTGTTTTTGTTTTGTTTTGAGGCAGGGTCTCATTCTGTTGCCCAGAATTGAGTGCAGTGGTGTGATCATGGCCCGCTGCAGCCTTGACCAGGTGCTCGCCCCATGCCTGGCTAATATTTGTATTTATTTATTTATTTTTGTAGAGATGGGGTTTCATCATGTTGCCCAGGCTGGTCTTGAACTGCTGAGTTCAAGTATTCTGCCCACCTTGGCCTCCCAAAGTGTTGGGATTACAGGTGTGAGCCACCATATCTGGCCCAAATAACAGTTTTTAACTGTTGAGTTTTTCTATTTTATTGATAGTTTTGTCCTTTGGCATTTCCTTCATAATCCATTTTTTTGTTGTTGTTTTTGAAAGTTAATTGGCTGTTACTTTTCTAGCTTCTTGAGCTGGAAGCACTAATTTTTTGCCTTTTAAATTTCTAATATATTGCTTATTACATGTCTTTGTAAGTACCCACAAGTCTTGACATGTGTTGGGAAAGGCAGTCTCATGCACACAGCTTTCCACCCCTTCTCACTGTGTAAGAATGGGCCTTGGACCTGAAATACCTTACCAAGAGGTAGAGTCCTCGTAGTCTGTGCTGGACTTACCACTTTATGTGGGAATATTTTTGCCTGTTTTAGACTCAGTGTATACTCCTTTGCTCTGCTTCAGCATGTGTGTCATGTCACCTGGCTCACTTACAGTACCTCCCCAGTGGGGAGGGGATGGAGGAATGTGGCTGGTCTGCTGTAGCACACGAGGGCTATGTGTAGGCCTGTTGTTGGCATCAGCTGCTGGGAGGAAACGTTTACCATGGGGGACCAACACCCGTTACTGAAGCTGATCTTGCTTTGTCTCCTTTCTGTGTGAGTAAAGCATTGTTCCATACAGTGCTTGATGGTGTATTGTGTTTTCTTTGGTGACTATTATACCAAGATACAATGAACAGAAGTTTTAAGACTTCTACTTCTGATATTAGGTGACAGATACCACTTGCTTAACAATATGTGTTTATTATCATTCAGTTCAAAATGTTTTCTAATTGCCATTGTGGTGCTTTTTCTTTATCTCACGCATTTAACGTGTGTATTTGATTCATTTCCAATGAGTTGATGCATATTTAATTTTTTAAAAAATTTGTTATAAAAATCATAAAAGTTTATCATCTTTTTTTTTTCCCATTTATTTGTAAGTTTATCATCTTAACTGTTTTTATTTGGTGTGTGTGTTATTTGATATCTAGCTCATATCCTCTGTAGTTTGAGAAGATACTCTAAGTGATTTTAATCCTTTGTTATTTGTTGAGGCTTGCTTTATAATGAAGCCCATAGTCAATTTTGGTAATGTTTTATGTGGCCTTGAAAAGAATATATGTTTTTGGCCCGCCACGGCCCAGTACTTTGGGAGCTTGAAGTGGGCAGACTTCTTGACTCCAGGAGTTCAGATTAGCCTGGCCAGCATGACAAAACCCTGTCTCTACAAAAAATGCAAAAAATTAGCCCGGCGTGGTGATGCACGCCTTAGTCCCAGCTACTTGGGTGGCTGAGGTGGGAGGATTGCTTGAGCCTGGGAGGTCGAGGCTGCAGGAGCTGTGATTTTTTTCACTGCACTGCAGCCTGAGTGAACAGAGTGGGACCCTCTCTCAAAAAAAGAAAAAAAGAATATTCTGTTGTTGAGTATAGTGTTCTGTATATGTCAGTTAAGTTGGATTTTTAATTTTGTTGTTTAGAGCTCTTATTACATGATTTCTCTCCACTCAAAAAAAAAATGAGGTCTTGGAAAAAAATTAGTGTCATCTATAAACGTTAAAAAAATTAAAAATGAGGTTTTAAATGGTGTGCACAAATTTGTAACATTTATTATGGGATTTGTATAATTCTGTAAGTTTTTGCCATATATCTTTTGAAGCTATATTATTGGATGTATGCACATTTAGAATTTTTATATCTTCTTGGTGGATCAATCCCTTTTGTCATTATAAAATGTCCCTCCTTATCTCTAGTAATATTTCATTAAGGTCTATTTTATCTGATATGAGATAGCTACATCAGCTTTCTTCTCTATGTCTTTTGTAAGTAGCATGTAGAGTTGTCCTTTCATATCCATGGGTTCTGCATGGATTCAAGTAACTGTGGACTGAAAATATTAAGAGAAAAGAAGGATGGTTGTTTCTGTACTGAACACGTGCAGATAATTTTTCTTGTTATTATTCCTTAAACAATACAGTATAGCAATGATTTATACAACATCTACATTGTATTAGGTATTATAAGTAGTCTAGTGATGATTTAAAGTATACAGCAGAATATAAATAGGTTATATGCAAATAATACACCATTCTATATAATAGGCTTTCAGAACATGTAAAATAATATCAACAAAAAAATTTAAACAAAACAAATAACAAATGTCTCTACTAAAAATAGAAAAACTAACCAGGTATGGTGGTGCGTTTCTGTAATTCCAGCTTCTTGGGAGGATGAGGCAGGAGAATCACTTGAACCCACAAGGCTTGAGCATTTGTAGATTTTGGGGATATAGTGGGGCCATTTGCAGATCCTCTGGAGTGCTCTGTCCTTTCTGTCTGTCTCTGTCTTTCTACTTTAATACTCTGTCCTGCATGCTCTAGCTGTTTTCATATTCTCTGGTTCACAATTTATCTCAATTAATGAATTTCACACAGCTCCATCTGGGTTCTCTTTTTCTTTGCTGGGAACTGAGAATTTTCTCAGGACATTAAGCTGGGGCAGTCATAAGGTTCATGCTGTTTGTTTCCTATCTCTCAGGGATCACTGTTTTCTCTAAAAGTCCATTGTCTTGAAAATTGTTATTTCATATATTTTTTCTGGTTTTTATTTGTGGGAGTAAGGTTGTTTCAAGTAAAAGGGTAAATCTTGTCTCCGTTACTCCTCCTTGGCCAAGAGTGAAAGTGGCCCCTTAGATGATTGAGATCAGTGAGTTTCAATCTTTTCTCTAGAGTTAGAATCTTCTGTTCAAATAAAATCTTGTCCCCAAGTGTCATCTACATGTGAAATAAATGAGGGCAAGATGGTGGTAGTGTAGTATATGTGCACATGCCTTTGTATGTGTTGCGGATATAGCAGAGCTTTGCTCACCTGGATTCCTATTTCCATACCTTAATTTCCCATTCCTTGAGGACTTTATAGCCCAATTTGAAAGTCATTAATGTAGAGAGTACAAATAGGTATATAAAAAAGTAAGCAAATGAGAAAATAAGGTAGTTGCTAGTTAAAGAGGAAACAAACTGTCCAGGAAAGGAAATTTATAGTATGTATCATGTTGGGGGTTTGGAAGGATATGTACAAAATAGTGAATTGAAGTATAATTGAAGACTATTAAAACAAAAAAAATCCATCATATTGGGTAAAGGAAGATAAGAGAATGTGTGTGTGTGTGTGTGTGTGTGTGTGTGAGAGAGAAGGAGATGATATAAGAAAGCTCAGTTTTATAAGAAGTCTCAGATAATGTGTAGACTTTATAGGAAAGCCAGTTTAAGAATGATATTTAAAAATAAAGAATTAAATAGCATGAGGATTGAAAAGTAGTTTAGGGAGAGGTCTACTGTTGATGGATAAAAATCACACACAAAAAAGGCATATGGTAGGTTTGGAAGTGGAAATATTGAATATAAAATTCTCTTTCAAGAAATTCGGCAGAGAAGGGAAGGAGAAAGAAGTTGGCTTCTAGAAGTGAGTGGGATATATGGCCTCATAATTTATTTTTTCATCTCATAACACTTGGATCTTTTATCTTTTCCTTTCCCCTTTTTAACCTGTCTTTAAGTTTTGTTTTTTTTGTTTTTTTGTTTTAGACTGAATCTCTCTCTGTCTCACAGGCTGGAGTGCAGTAGAGTGATCTTGGCTCAATACAACATTTGCCTTCTGGGTTCAAGTGATTCTCCTGCCTCAGGCCCCCAAGTAGCTGGAATTAAAGGCACACACCAACACACCTGGCTAACTTTTTGTATTTTTAGTAGAGACAGGGTTTCACCATATTGACCAGTCTGGTCTTGAACTCCTAACCCCAAGTGATCCACCTGCTTTGGCCTTCCAAAATGCTGGGATTAGTCATGAGCCACCATAGCCAGCCTATCTTTAAGTTTTATCATTTACTTCTTTTAGAATCTGCTAGCAAGTGAATCTTACATACTTATGCTATATTACATTATGTAATTCTCTAATAGAAGCTCTAGAGTTCCTCACCGATGCTCTGATTAGTTGCATCATGTGAGTTAAAAACTCAAATTTTGTAAGTCTCAAATTTGAGAGAATGAAATGAATATTCACATACTATCCAGAATCCATATTTGCTTCATTTGTTTTTTAACCTCTTTGAAGTATTTTAGAGCAAATCTCAGTCAGATCTTGTTATGGTCCTTGTGTATTTCAGTATGCATTTGTAAACATAAAAAGTTATTTTTTTACTGGATCACAGCACCATTATAACACTGAGCCAAATTAGCAGGAATGTCTAAGTACTGTTTAAGAGCCAGTTCATAATAAACTTTTTCACAGTTACCTCAAAAAATATTTTTATACGTATTTGTTTGAGTTAGGAAACAAACTAGATCCATGCATTAGTTGGTATGTTTCATAAGCCTCTTTAAAATAGATTGTCATGCTATTGACTATTAATGGGGCATTTGTGTAGACAGACTCATATTCTGGATTTGTATATTTTTTGTTTTTCTTCTTTGTGTGTGTGTTTTATTTTTAAAATTTAATTTATTTTTATTTTTGAGAGAAACAGTGTTTCACCACTTTGGTCAGGGTGGTCTTGAACTCCTGACCCCAAGTGATCTGCCTGTCTCCCAAAGTGTTGGGATTATAGGCATGAGCCACCATGGCCAGCCATGTGGTGTTTCTTTAACCTCTCTTTTTTCTTAAAAATAGGAAGATCTAGAAGCTTGATTAGATTTCAAATCATGGGTAGTACAGTGTATTTCATATTGCATCACATCAGAAGGTGTAACATGTCAGGTTGTTTTATGAAATCAGGAAGTGACAGATGACTCCTACCATTATAAAATTACCTATCAATCTTTTATCTCATGGTTTTATTCATTGAAGATTGTTTCCTGATTACTTTTTCTGTTGTTTCTTCCACATTTGTTAACTGGAATTCTTTGGTAGATAACTTTCTCTCATTAATTAGAGCGGTTTGGGTATTATGAAATACGGTATATAGAAAATGTAGGGTAAATGCTTAATTCTGTTTTAATTGCTGGTTTTCAGAGTAACAGTGATAACTTCATTAATATTAAGCAATTAAAAAATAAAGAGACTCTTGGATTGTTGGAATTTTATAAAGGGTAAGTTTAAATTGTATTTTTAAACAATATAGATGTTGTTTTTAAAAATCATGTGAATGAGGTAAGGCAGAGAACAAATTGAGAATCCGTTATTAATTTCACTAATATTTAAAAGCTGTTAATATTTAAACTAAAGATTAAAAATGATTAGGAACTAAATTCACTAGTTAGTTGTATACATTTTTAGGGATTATTTATCAGGGTATAATTAGTCATACAAAACCAAATGCATATAGGGTAGTACTAACTTGAGAGAATAACGTTGAATGGCATTTCTAACTAAATTGAAAGGGTTTTCTTGTTTTAGATGTGAAAAATAATTTGCCCAGAAATGATATTTAACATTTAGCTATTTGGATTTAAGCTACCTTTAGAGGCATATTACAAGTATTGTTTTTAAATACTGTTTTAACAAAAATTTAATCTTATTTTATAATTTCATCATTATTTTGCTGTTTTGTATTGAAATTTAAATGTATCGTTGACTGTATTTACAAGCTTACTATGTGCCAGGCACTGTTCTAAGCACACACACACACACACACACACACACACACACACACTCACACATATATACACACAAACTCATTAATCTTCATAACAATGCAAAATGTAGATTCTAATATGCTGATTTTATGTATGAGATAGACAAACATAGAGGTTAAATGACTTGCCTAAGGTTATTCAGTTAGTATGTAATAGAGCTGGGATTCAAAGTCAAACTCTGGCTCTGTAGCTCATCCCCTCAACCACTACTATCTGAAATACTTGACAAATAGTGCAGGATAAACCCCATTCAAAGGAACTCACAAAGATTTATATTTTGTTTCACCTCTACTGAGGTGGAATTGTATATTTCTAGTATATATTTAATATAGTATACATGGCTAGAGTACGTATAGTGTATTTTAATAGTATATTTTAGATGGTTCAGCACATTGTAGTTTATATATAAGGTGGGAACAATGCAAAGGTAAGAAGTATTACCTGTACATCTTTAAACTGAAGTCATTGTTTTCCAGCCAGAGACCAGTAGAAAGTCACCTGTAGCTGAAAAAGTTGGGTTTATTGCTTACTGCAGTAAGGGAGAACTATATCATTGAGAATGGTGGGGATTTGTCATTTGGAGGAGGATTCAAGGTAACAGTGTTCTCTGGATTGGATGCTGTCAGGAAGGATGTGGGACAAGCCTATGACTTATGGATATCTTAATCTTAACTAGAAGGCTGAAGAAATGAAGCAGGATCAAAGTGTGACTGGAAAAGCAGCAGCAGTCACTTTTATTAGCCAGGATAAGGAGATACTTGGTAATTTTTGTTGTTTGGATGAAGTTTATATTTTTTTCTACCATGAGACATGATTATAGAGTGGTTTTGTTGTTTCTTGATCCATTATGATCACAGAGTGACCTCATCTAATGTTCAGTGTTGTTGTTCTGTAAAACTGTTTCCATTCAGCATGACTTCAAGGCCTAGTGAGTGCCAGACCAGTGTTTAGCTACTAATTTTTCCACTAGTAAACCAGGTTCATTGCTGTAAAAATATAAGTTAGTAAGCATACATAAGCCAAAAGAAAAATGGTTTAACTACTTATGGAGAAACAGGAAAATAAACAAACAAGATTTAAATTACCTAATATCTTTGTAGACAAATAAATCTTTATACATAACATATTTTCATAAATGTGGAATTATGTTATTCACATCCTTTTTAGAGATGTCTTTCTTTTTTTTTGAGGCAGAGCCTTGCTCTGTCACTCAGGCTGGAGTGCAGTTGTGCATCGATCTTGGCTCACTGTAACTTCCGCCTTTTGGGTTCAAGCAATTCTCCTGCCTCAGCCTCCTGAGTACCTGGGACTACAGTTGTGTGCCACCATGCCCTGCTAATTTTTGTACCTCAGTAGAGACAAGGTTTCACCGTTTTAGTCAGGATGGTCTCAGTCTTCTGACCTCGTGATCCGCCTGCCTCAGCTTCCTGAAGTGCTGGGATTACAGGCATGAGCCACCGTGGCCTGCCTATTCTAAAGATTTATTTGCTTATCATTTCATTACCAATTGCATAGTCATTGTGCAATACAGAAAGGTAGGGCTAGGGTCATTGGAGTTGTGACACTGTCATCTTTATAAATGTTTAATTAGTGTTCTGTAATCTATATTTAGTAAAGTTTCTGTCTCTAGCCCTTAAATGCATACATCTTTTTATGTATGTACATATAAATGCATAATACAGCATGCTCTGTTAAGGAATATGTTTGATCATTATAGGCAAGAATAAAAGAATGCAATTTTTATAAGCTAGATTAAGACATTAATGTTGGTAGGTATATGGGTTCTAATGTTTAAGTATAAAGTACCTACTATTTACTGTAGAGATTCAGAAAATGGAAAGGATGATTTCTGGAGTTTGAGGAGCCTAGAGTTTCATTCATTATAAGCATTTCAGGATGTTAAATGGTTTCTCAGTCTTAAATACTGTATTTGAAATATTTTATCTATGACAGCTGAAGAAGTTACAGAATAGCATGTGTGACTTGATAATGGCATTGTGATAGGAAATAACACATTTTTCAATGCAGATTTTAGTACAGTTATGATTGGCATTCAGTTTAAGTATGTATACTTCCTGGCAGTGTCTTTCATACAGTCTTTTTGAAATCTAGGTGGAAAGCAGTTCTAGTATATGCATATCTAAAAAACAGGGATATTCAAAATACGTTCCTTTTCACTGATTCTTGAAGTTTTACTGCATTATGTGAATAAGGGTAACAGCTAAGCCCTGTATATAATAAAAACGATTATGTAAATACTGCTTAATTGTATATTAATAGTTTTAGTAAATACTTTCACATTTTTTTTTCATATGTCATTTATTATCATAAAAATCTAATTGAGATAGAAATGCTTACCTTCTTTCTCAGGCATTAGTTAAATGTGTATACATACTTTTAAAACTTCTGTTCTTTTTTCCTATTCTTGCCCAGTTTATGTGGAAAAAAAAGTTCTAATTTTTGCTTTCACTTTCTTCTTTTATCTCTTTGTTCCATTTGGGAGCCTCCAAAAGTTCTGAGTTATAATAGAAGTGTTAGTTCTAGTGTCAGATTAATACAGAGGAAAATGAAAATTACAATTTTTAATAGACTTTTGTAAATAGTATTGCTAATTACCTCTTTCCTTTTGAAATACACCTTCTGTACTCAGATATAAAAAAGGATTTGAAGTACTTGACTTAAAGGTCTTGACAACCCCCAAAAGTCTCATTTAAAAAATACCATAGAAATCTCTAAACTCTTTTTTTTTTTTTTTTTTTTTTTTTTTGAGACAGAGTTTCACTCTTGCTACCCAGGCTGGAGTGCAATGGCGCAATCTCGGCTCACTGCAACCTCCACCTCCTGGGTTCAGGCAATTCTCCTGCCTCAGCCTCCTGAGTAGCTGGGATTAAAGGCACACGCTACCATGCCCAGCTAATTTTTTTTTTTGTATTTTTAGTAGAGACGGGGTTTCACCATGTTGACCAGGATGGTCTCTATCTCTTGACCTCGTGATCCACCTGCCTCAGCCTCCCAAAGTGCTGGGATTACAGGCTTCAGCCACCGCGTCTGGCTCTAAACTCTTTTATCTTCCTGTAACATTGTGTTTTCGTTTACAGTCATAGTGGTTACATTATAATAGTTGAAACTGTTGCACCCTGAGTGCATAAGACAATGTTTAATGCATGTTATGTTAAATAATTTTAAAATTAATATTTAAAATTTAGTTTTTAGTAAGTTGGAGATTTGCCATAATGTAAATTATTGTAGACTATATTTATATATTTATTAATCTATTAATGTTTTTAAGGACTTCTATAAGTAATGAACCATACTAGTCTCAGTTCCCATTCTCAGAGACTTTCCAATCTGTTGGACATAGGAGATTCTCTGTATGTGTACACACACACATACACACACACACAAATGTGCAAAAATTATGATACAAGGCAGACTGTGAGACCTGGCAGGTATCAAAAAACTTATATAGAAATACTGGAGACAGAGTGAATAATACTTTTGGATCAGGGAAGGCATGTTATATGAATTAGGGGGAACATATTAACATTAGCGATCCTCTTTGTTTAAATCTAGAATTAAAATTATAGATGTTAGATAAAATTGTATTCGAAGGTGGTTCTTTTATGTTAAGAGGTCGGTGTTTTCTTTAATTAGATTTAACTCATTATTTTCTGTTTATCTCCTATTCTGTAAAGATAAATCATTGCTTTTTTCCCCTTTTTTTTTTCTTTTTGGCAGCTCTTCACAGATGGAATCACAAATAAACTTATTGGCTGTTACGTGGGAAATACCATGGAGGATGTAGTCCTGGTGAGAATTTATGGCAATAAGACTGAGTTATTAGTTGATCGAGATGAGGAAGTAAAGAGTTTTCGAGTGTTACAGGCTCATGGGTGTGCGCCACAACTCTACTGTACCTTCAATAATGGACTATGCTATGAGTTTATACAAGGAGAAGCATTGGATCCAAAGCATGTCTGCAATCCAGCCATTTTCAGGTACATTTTCTTTTCTAAAATTTTTCTTTTGGGCATTTAAGTGCATTAAGGAAATTTTATTTTTAATTTCTTTTTCTTTCTTTGAGCAATTATTTGATTAACTTAGACATTTTCTTTAGCCAGGGTTTTTGTTTTTGTTCTTGTTTTTTTCTAAAGAGAAAGAAGTAAATTTATTTATATCTGCAGTTCTCATCGTCGACTCTTTGCAAAGGAAAACCTGCAAGAGCTTTTGGATTAACCAGCTGTCAAGGCTGCTGAATAATTTTTTCTAGTTAGTGTTTCAGTTGAAGTGCTATATATTTCTTACTGCCATTTGCTTATTACTTAACTGTTCATATATTCAGAGATGCTTATTAAAGTTTTATTAATTTGGTTCACAATTCTTTGTTCTTTAAGTTGTTCGTATTTAATTTATTTATTTATTTATTTATTTTTTTGAGACGGAGTTTTGCTCTTGTTACCCAGGCTGGAGTGCAATGGCGCGATTTCGGCTCACTGCAACCTCCGCCTCCTGGGTTCAGGCAATTCTCCTGCCTCAGCCTCCTGAGTAGCTGGGATTACAGGCATGCGCCACCATGCCCAGCTAATTTTTTGTAGTTTTAGTAGAGACGGGGTTTCACCATGTTGACCAGGATGGTCTCGATCTCTTGACCTCGTGATCCACCTGCCTCGGCCTCCCAAAGTGCTGGGATTACAGGCGTGAGCCACTGCGCCCGGCCCGTATTTAATTTATTATATTTTCTGTAAAGAATATTGTCATGTATGCTTCATCATTTTTCTAAAATTGCCAACCTTAAAAATTCTCTTTCTCTTCTTGAAAACTCTGGAAAATGGGCTTGAGTTGAAAACGGCAGGTTAATTCTTAGGTTAAACCAGCAGTTCACAACCATTTTGGTCTCCAGATCTCTTTGAGACTGAGTCTAAAGAGTGTTGTTTTAATATTTGATTAGCATTTATCAATATTTACCATATTAGATATTAAAACAGCTTTTTTAGAATACAAGAATATGAAGTATACGTCCTGTTAGCTATCATTGTGATGAAATTATCACATATCGTATAACTCTTGAAAACTATACTGTACGTTTGTGAGAGAATGAGAGTGAGAAAGGTAAATAACATTTTGTGCAAATAGTTTCAACTTTACAAACCTCCTGAAAGGGTTTTGGGTCACCAGGGGTTTCTGGATTGTAGTTTAAGAATTGCTAAATTGCCGGGCACGGTGGCTCAAGCCTTTAATCCCAGCACTTTGGGAGGCCGAGGCGGGTGGATCACGAGGTCAAGAGATTGAGATCATCCTGGCCAACATGGTGAAACCCCGTCTCTACTAAAAAAAATACAAAACATTAGCTGGGCATGGTGGCGTGTGCCTGTAATCCCAGCTACTCAGGAGGCTGAGGCAGGAGAATTGCCTGAACCCAGGAGGCGGAGGTTGCGGTGGGCCGAGATCACGCCATTGCACTCCAGCCTGGGTAGCAACAGTGAAACTCC
>NW_022436942.1:6425447-6465366 GCF_009761245.1 Sapajus apella | reverse complement strand
TTGTAAACCTATATCAAATAATATATTAAAATATTTTGGCATAGAAATCCTTCAAACCCTAGTTTTTAGCCATTATATATACTTTCTTCTTTTGTATGAGTCTAGTCTTTAGATGTATTGAAAGATCCTGATTAATATATTTGTGTTTACTCTTTGTGTCAGTTTTTTAGTGGTCTTCCTTAGGCATGCATATATTTATAAATCCGCAGTCTTGTTCACAATGGTTAAGAAATGCCTGTGTAACAGCATTAAAAATGAACAGATGCATAAATTGGACTCCCCCAGCTGGTTTTATATATATATATATAAAATATTTATATATATATAAAATATTTCATAAAGTTCCTAGAGAAGGGCCACATGAGTTTCCTTGTGACTAAAGCAGATAGTAAAACACAATTTATCTTTTTTAGTAACGTCAAGTAGAAAAAATAAAATAATTATAGTTTTTAATCAAGAACAATAAAGGTTTGTCAGAGCTGACTTTGGTATTTGATACAATGTTATAAGCATGTTTTCAGTAAAAATATCTTTGTACTTTTGGTTAGATCTACTTATTATTTCTTTTCAAAGTGCCAAAGCCTTTGTTTATTTTTCCCTACTTATATATTTTTAAAAATATATTTTTTATTGCTATATCATAGTTGTGCATATTTTTGTGGTACATGTGATATTTTGATACATGTATACAATGTATAAAGATCAAGTTAGAGTAATTGGTATATCCGTTATCTCAAACACTTTTCTTTGTGTTGGGGACATTATAGTTCTCATTTTCTAGCTATTTTGAAACATAAAATAAATTATTGTTAACTATAATTTTCTTGCTGTATTATTGAATGCTAGAACTTATTTCTTTGATCTAACTGTACTTTCATACCCTTTAACCAATCTCTTTTCATCAACCCCCTTCCTAGATCTACTTAGTTAGAATATGTATAAGTGTTAGTAATGCAAGCATATACGCATTTCATCAAAATAATATACCCTGTTAGAAACAAAACATCAATACTCTCAATTCTGTGAATTGACTTGTAATAAATGATATATTCAATTGCCCCACAATTTTGCAGAGGAGAAACAGAGTGGAGACTGAGATAGCGAGCAAAAGAATATGACAGTGAAGAACCTTGTGTTATAGCTTACTGTTAGTTGGCATTATGAGTAGTAACATTTACTATTTAATTTGTTTTGCTGTTAGGTTTATTTCAGATTGTATTCTAATTCCTATGGCATTTTTTATTGTTATGCAAGTCTTAGTGACTATAAAACAGAAAATACAAAAAGAAAAGCTAAGGGAGGGAAAGGCAAGTTTTAATTAACAAAACATCTAAATTACACATGATTTTAAATAGGAGTGTGGTTTTATTGTTTTCAAATATGTACAGTGAAATAGTTCTGAAATACCAAGTAAGCAAATTAATAAACGATGGTCTGGAGCCCCAGGAGGAGGTTAGAGATGTAAATTTGGGTTAATGTGCTTATTTAGCTTTTCTCCTTTTAAATGAATTTCATATTCTATGGTTAAAAATAATCTTTGTTTTTAATTTATAGAAGCTTATTGACAATTTGGGATTAGTTGTCACATTTTGATTCATCATTATAATGAGCTTTAAATATTTGAATATAATCATAAAATTTCAAGACACTATTGATTGTTTGGTCAGCCTAATACGTATCCAGTGATCTGGACTGATTCACTAGTAAATGTTGATGAGTGCTTTAGATCAAAGTCTACAGTATTTTCTTGATTTGGCTCATTCAACCATAGCTGTATGGTTTATATTATGATCATGATGAAGATATCTCATCTGAATGTAAAAGGCATATGTTTATGTTTGGACTAGTTTGGGGGAGGAATAAGAATCTAAAGTGTCCCCACTGTCTTAGTAACTTAAAGTTTGTGACATACAGTAACCTTGGGGAAAAAATGAGCTAAATAGTATACAAAGAAGAACAGAAACAGTTTTCAGAAAAAGTACAGGTAGTTGATTTGGGGCATACTTGGGAAATTAGTATGTTTCACTGTGATCACATTTGAACTGAACTTTAAATGACAAGACAGGCTGCAGGAGGTGAGGAATGGTATAAGTAAAGACAATGAGCTATGCTAAGTTAGCAGCTTGCGCTAAGTTAGTGCCTAACTGGTAATTCCACTTAGGGAAATTTATCGTTCTCTGTTTTATTTGAACTTTTTTGTAGCAATCAGTTATTATGGAGACCTTCAGAACATTTTTTAAAATTCAAAAGTGTTTAGGAATGTTTCCAATTTCTTATCAGATATTTCTCAGAAATTTGCCTCTTGTCAAGAATCCTGGCTGAAGTTTAATTACAAACCACCCAGTGACATACATAATAGTAGAAATGCAGTTTCAAATCAATTGTTGCAAGTTTATCAAACAGCATACCTAGGGTATTGTAGTGGAACTGGCACCCTGTGGGTTGTGTGCATGTAAAATTGGTAGTGTTTCTCTTGGAAATCAAAAGGATGATATATAATAGCTCACAAGAAAGTTATATGCTATATTTCTGGCAGCAACAATTAGAAGTCTCCTATATTCAGATATAAGGTACCTCAACACAAAGGAGCATTATGCTACTGTTGAAATGTTACTTTTTGACTGTTGTCTAATACATGAAAAATGACTGATGCAGAGCCAAGAGGAAAAATCAGCTTAAAAAATAGCTCAACTGGGCTGGGCATGGTGGCTCACGCCTGTAATCCAAGCACTTTGGAGGCCGAGGCGGGTGGATCACCTGAGTTTGGGAGTTCAAGACGAGCCTGACCAACATGGTGAAACCCTGTCTTTTAAAAAAAAAAAAAATAGCTTAACTGTGGCTACCATTAGGCAATAATTTGCTCACGCAAAAACTCAGAGGGGGCATATGGAGATGAAATACTATTGGGATGGTAGAATTAAAGAATATTTTTCAGTTTCAAAATATTTTTGTTATTGTTAGAATACTTTAAATTTTTTAAAAGCTAAGCTTTCAGGAGAAGTAGCAATTAATATTAGTGAATATTTGAGAAATTCTCTGCAACCTTGAGAGTTTTAGACATTTGGCTTTAAAGAGTATGGGATTTTAAAGCAGCGTTTTGACTTGATGTTACTGTAGTAAAGCTTTGCTTTACTAGGTAGGAGAAGGACCAATATATGATAGTGAAAATCAGATATCTTTTAAATGATTTTTGATTACCCTGTATACACAAAACATAAATTAATGGTTATTAAATAATGCTAGTTATCTGAAGAGATTTTCCTTTTAAAAATTTTAGTTTTTTAGAGCACTTTTGATTAACAGCAAAATTGAGGGGAAGGTACAGAGATTTCTTAGATCCCCGCCTTCCTTCACAGACACTTCCCCCATTATCAATACCAGAGGTGGTGCTTTTGTTATAATACATAAACCTACATTGATACACCATTGTCACCTAAAGTCCACAGTTTACATGAGGGCTCACTCTTGATGATGTACATTCTGTGGGTTTGGGCAAATATATAAAGCATGTATCCACTGTTAATAATATCATACAAAGTAGCTTCACTGCTCTAAAAAAGAATCCTCTGTGCTCTGCCTATTCATCCTTCATTCCCCCTTTAACCAGTAGCAACCACTGATCTTTTTACTGCTTGTATAGTTTTGCCTTTTTGAGAATGTCATATATTTGGAGTCATACAATTAAGGAGACTCTTTAGATTGACGTCTTTGACTTTGTTTCTTCCATGTCTTTTTATGGCTCATTGGCAGATTTTGTTTTAGGGTGCTGAATATTTCATTGTCTGAGGTACACCAAGTCTATTTTGTCCTTTCAACTACTGAAAGACATTTTGATTGCTTCCAAGTTTTAGCAATTGTGAATAAAGCTGCTGTAAGAATCTCTGTTCAGATTTTAATGTAGACATACAAGTTTTTAACTCCTTTGGCTAAATGCTCACGAGCATGATTCCTGGATTGTATGGTAAGAGTATGTTTAGTTTTGTAATAAATTGCCAAACTGTTGCCTAGAGTGGCTGTGCCATTTTATATTTCCACTAGCAATGAATGAGAGTTCCTGTTGATCCACCTCCTCACCAGCATTTGGTGTTGTAAGTCTTTTGGATTTTGGCCATTCTACTAGGTGTGTGGTGGTCTCTTACTGTTTTTGTTTGCATTTCCCTGATATGCGATATGGAATATCTTTTCATATGCTTATTTACCCATCTATGTATCTTTGATGAAATGTCTGATAAGATATATGGCCCATTTTTAAATTGGGTTGTTTGTGTACTTCTTGCTGAATTTTAAGAGTTATTTATGTATTTTTCATAATAAATTATTGGATATGGGTTTTGCAAATATTTTCTTCCAGTCTGTGCCTTACCTTTTTATTCTCTTAACAGTGTCTTTTACAGAGTAGAAAGTTTTAATTTTAATGAAGTCCAGCTTATCAGTTCTTCCTTTCGTGGCTCATTCCTTTGGTGTTTTATTTAAAAAGTCATTGCCAAACCCAGGGTTATCTACATTTTCTCCTGTGTTGTCTTCTCACAGAGTTTTAGTTTTGGATTTTATAGATAGATCTATAATCCATTTTGATAAAATTTTAATGAAGGATGTAAGATCTATGTCTAGATTCATGTTTTTGCACATAAAGTTCTAGTTGTTCAGCACAATTTATTGAAAAGTCTATCTTTTTTCCCTTATATTTCCTTTGCTCCTTTTAAAAAATGAGTTGACTGTATTTACGTGAGTCTATTTCTGGGTTCTCTGTTCTGTTTCTTCACCTGTTTGTCTAATCTTTTGCAGCTATCACACTATGTTAATTACTGTAGCTTTATTGTAAGTCTTGAAGTCAGGTAATGTTAGTCCTCCAACTTGTTCTTCTCTTTCGATATTGTGTTGGATATCCTGGGCCTTTTGCCTCTCCCTATAAACTTTATTTTTTACATTTTAAAATTATTAACTTTTAAATAATTCATTTTTAATTGGCAAATAATTGTGTATATTTGGGATATAGTATTCATGTAAACTTTACAGTTTTTCAATATCACAAAATAACTTGCTGGGATTTTGATGGGGATTGCACTGAATATGTAGATCAAATTGGGAAGAACTGACATCTTGGCAGTATTGAGTCTTTTTATCCATGAATGTGCAATATCTCTTATTTAGTTACTTGATTTCTTTTATCAGAGTTTTATAGTCTTCCTCATATAGATCTTGTACATAGTTTGTTAGATTTATACCTCAGTATTGTAGGGTTTTGGGTGCTACCGTAAAAGGAGTGCATTTTACTGTCAAATTTCTCACATATTCATTACTGGCATGTAGGAAAGGTGACTTTCATTATTTTTTTTAATCCTGCAAGCTTGCTCTAATTGCTTATTCTAGGAGGTTTTTTTGGTCTATTTTGGATTTTCTGCAGAGAAAATCATGTTATCTGCAAACAAAGATAGTTTGATTTTTGTTTTCCCTTAAACCTCTTTTTTTTTTTCTTTTCTTAATAAATTAGCTAGGACTTTCAGTACAGTGTTAAGAAGGATTGGTGAAAAGTGATGTTCTTTCTTTATTCCTGATCTTTGTGGGAAATTTTCAAATTACTTGTCATTAAGTAGGATGTTAACTGTAGTTTTTTTGTAGATATTCTTTATCAGGTTGAGGCTATTCTCTTTTTATTCCTAGTTTGATGAGTTTCTATGATAATGGATACTAGATTTTGCAAAATGCTTTTTCTGCACTTGTCAATAGGTTCATGTGATTTTTCTTTTTTAATGGATTACATTAATTTTCAAATATTGAACCAGCCTTGTATACCTGAGATAATCCTGTTTGATTACGGTGCATCATTTCTTTTTATACATTGTTGGATTTGATTTGCTTACATTTTGTGTCAGCAAATATATTATTAAAAATTTGAAAATGTAGCATTTTCTATTGTATATAATATTTGCTAATAGAAAACAATCGAGGTACACTTGATTAAAGTGTTTTTAAGAATTGTTTTCTTTTTTAATGAGCATTTTATTTGGTTAATAAAAATTAGATTTTTTAATAGCTGTTCTGAAAAAATTTGATTACGGTAAATACAACATAAAATTTGCCAATGAAGCCAAATTTGTCTGGGGTAATACCTGAGGTTGGTTGTCCCACTTCCACAGAAAACTAGGATGTGGACACACCAGAGCAAAGTTAAGAGCCGAAGTTTAATAGGCAAAAGAAAGAGAAGAGCTGTCTGTGCAGAGAGGGGTCCCAGAGAAAATGGGTTGCCAGTTATGTGGTGAAATGCACAGGGTTTTATAGATTAGCTTGAGCAGGCAGTGTTTGATTTGCATAAGGCACGAAATGTTGATTGGACTAGTTGCGCCTTTTGCATAAAGCATAGAAGTTGGCTGCCCCACTTTAATCTTTTATAATTTGCGGATGGTTCTCTACTTGGCCAATGCCATTTTGCCTGCTTCTTTTACTGGACACGGTGACAAAAGGGAAGATAGAGCCTCCATGTAGTGCATACTTGGCTTCCAGGTAGCCCTTTTCTGTTTGCACAGCTGCTGGCATTCACCCGTGCAAGCTTCTAGCTTGCTTATCTATATCTGCAGCTTGAATTTTCAGGCTGCTGTTTGTTAGAAGTGATTTGGGGGCTGCTTTCTATTAAAGGGGAGCCCTTTACTGAGGACTCCTTTAGCCTCACTATCTGCCTAAATAATTTCTTTCTGGCTCTTATATCACCATCTTAACCATTTTTTAAAATGTACAGCTCAGTAGTGTTATTGCATTCACATGGTTGTGCAGCTAATTTCCTGAAAATTTTTTTATAGTGTAAAACTACATCTATATAATTTTTTTTTTGTTTGTTTTGTTTTGAGATGGATTCTCGCCACTTGCTCAGGCTGGAGTGCAGTGGTGAAGCTCACTGCAACCTCTGCCTACCAGGTTCAAGCGATTCTCCTGCCTCAGCCTCCAGAGTAGGTTAGGTGGGACTACAGGTGCCCATGACCTCACCTGGTCAGTTTTTGTATTTTCAGTAGAGATGGGGTTTCACCATGTTGGCTAGGCTGTCTTGAACTCCAGACCTCAGGTGACGCACCTGCCTCAGCTTCCCAAAGTGCTGGGATTACAGGTGTGAGCCACCAGGCCTGGCCAATTCTATGCTTTTTAAAAATCTTTCTTCCCTCCTTCCTCTGGCCCCTGGCAACCATCATCTACTTTCTATTCTTAGGAATTTGACTACTTAGGATACATCATGTTAGTGGAATCATGTAATGTTTGTCTCTTTGTGACTGGCTTATTTCACTTAGCATGAACACTTCAAGGTTCATCCATGCTGTAGAGCATGTGTCAGAATTTTCTTCTTTTTTCAAAGCTTAATAATATTCCTTTATGTATTACATTTTGTTTATTCATCCATGGATTGATACTTGGGCTATAGTCATTTTTGGCTATTGTGAATTATGTTGCTGTGAATATCTTTTTGATACTTTCTTTTCTAGGAGCTATTGATGTTCAACAAATTTCATTAACCTGTAAATGCCCCTTGGAGTTGTGGTCACACTGCTTTATTCATTTTTGAAGTATTTACTGTAGAATTCTCATTTCAGTTACTATCAGCTGAAACTGGACAATTTCTAAGATTATATATATTTTTTAATACACAGAAAATTAAAGTAATTTAAAACTGTTTTAGTTTCATCTTGAAATATATATTTGCTCTGGAATGACTATATTGCAGCATGATTCTCATGCATTTCAAAATACTTTATTTAAAAAACAACTTGAGGCAGCAAAAGTATTATAGTTTTCTGACTTTATCCATGTGATGTGCAGGGCCTCCTTGTCTCCTGATCTCAGTAAGCTTACAGTGATCATTTCAGATCATAAGAGCAGAAACGACTTAGTTCTAAAGAGACTGTTTGAAAAGTATTTCCAAATAGCTGCAGCATTGGATGACTGTACTTGCCTGAGTTTTGCTTGTTCATTGAAACCAGAACTGTTGTGCCGAGCCCGTTGGTGACATGGTCCTTCTGCTGTCCCAGGCATTTGCTTCTCTTTACACCTGTTCAGATTCTGGCATAGTGCACTCGAGGAAGTCATGGAGTTCCGACAGGTTCCAGCACGTGTGTCCCCTTTGGAAAGGGGAAAATTATGTTTTGTAAGAGACCCCAAATCAGAGTCTCTTACAAACCCTGGGGTGAAACTATTAGAAATGGTATTATTATTCATTTATTTTAAAAAATCACAGCAAATAAAATTTGTTAAATACATGTGATCCCTCTCCTAAATCATGTTTCATTTGTTCAGTAAATATTTCTAAGACATAATATTCTGTTGACATAGATCACCCCTTATGTTTCATGTAACACAGATTTTATCTTTCTTCAAGCCTTTTGTTTCCTCCTCTTCTCTGAGGTTTTAAAACCAGTTTTAACTGGCTTAAAGTGTGTATGTGTGTCTGTTCTGTGTGCATGCGTGTACATGCATGCATTTTCACTTTCCTTTGTTTTGATTTTATCACCACCTGGCCTTTTCATCAAGTTGCCTGGTGCTTAAGTATCAGGGCTTAGCTTTCTGTGTATATTATGAGACTGACATAAAAATTGATTTGTTTTCTGTATTCTTGTGGGCATGAGTATGTGATCTTAGGGAGTGTCAGTCAAAATTATTTAGTTTATAGAAATAAATGTTTATTTACTCATTTGTTTGAAAGGTATGAACCAAAGTACACATATAAAAAGATTATGGGTTTTAATATTTTAATAATGCATTAGTCAGATTAAGGATGAGGCTAACACTGTTGATTGAGGATAATTTGGCAATTTGCACTGACATAAAGGAGAAGGAATTTATTGGTACATGTAATTAAGAATACTGAGTTCAGACATGGGGTGAATCAAGGGACTGTAGCAATGTCATTAGGAATATCACTTTATTCGTTTATTCTTTTAGCTTTTTTCTGTTTCCTGACAAACTTTCCTTAGGACCATTTATAATAATAATGAGTAGGTTTCTCTAACTGGTTTAACCACTCCAGGCGGATATTTTTCCAATTTTCTAATAGCTTCAGATAAAGTTTATAGCTTCAACAAAAGTAGAATCAAGTATCTGGCTTTGCTTGGATAAATCTGCTAAACCAGTCACTGTGGCCTGACTGATAGAATGCTCTGAGCAAGTCTGGACCATATGTTCACTCGCTACTGAAGTGAGTGATGCACATGGGATGCAGTTAGGATTGAGATAAGCTCTGCAGTAATGACAGGAACTAAAAGTGAGAGGGATACAAGTTTCTCCAAAGGAAAATCAGGACTCTTTAGTTACTAGGAGTAAGATAAAAACAAGAATATTCACGATAGTATAGAAATGTAATAATAAAAATGTGCTATTTAATGATTGCTATCATGCTAGATTCTCTGTGTGCCTTACTTAAGTGGTTCTCAAATGTTTTTGCATATTAAAATCACTTGAGAATGTTTTAAATATCTCAGTGTACTGGCTGCACACTAGGCCAGTTAAATCAGAATTTCGTTAGTACCTAAGCCTGTTTGTTTTGAAGTTCCTTAGGAAAATCATGCTAACAGAAACTAGGCAGATGGAGTTGGTAGAGCCAAGGTTCAAAAAGAGGGATTTCAGGGGACAGAGAAGTTCACATGGGAGAAGCAGGATCCAATGAAGAGAATAGAGGGTCCTCACAGAAAGACGGGAGAAGGACCTCCAGCCTAGGAGGTACCTTTCAAAAGAATCCTGGAACTCTGATCTAGTTTTAGAGAGTACACTCAAAATCTTAAGAATCAAAGTTCTTGCCAGCTTCAATGGATGTTCAGTGGTTCAGGAATCTGACTCAGCAGTGGATCCCCATCAGTCAGTCAGAAGTGAATTCAGAAGTGCAAACGTAGGGTCCTGGGTCCAATGATGAATCTGATTCTGAATCACAGCATCATAACGATTAAGGGGAAAATTATTCAGTGATACTTGTTAAAGCATGATAAGGCTGACTTTCTTTAGAATCATTGAGATACAGGTATAGGGACCACGGCAGTAAGATTTTGGTACTGGGGAAGAGAGACTGGGCTCAACTCCAAATACAGCGTGGGCAAGTGGGAATTTATCCCCAAGGAGCAGGGTAAGGGTTGGCAGATGGAAAATTACTATGAGTAACATCAGAGTATGGGGTTTCTGGGTAACACAGCCTAATGTTTTTTGCTGAAGATGGCCAGAGTAATCAGAGTAATTAATCTGGGGACTGGTGGAGGATAAGGAACCTGATCAGATGTCAAGGGTGGGGATACTCTTGCTAAACAGACTTAGTAGGGTTCTTGCTAAAACTGTTTTTTTATAAGGGAAAGCACAGGTAGGTCCTACAAGAAGATTCTGGAGACTGACTAAAGTTTGATCAGAACCTTTGTCAATAGACATGACCTTTATGATGCTTGACTTTTTCCTTTTTATGCATTTTGTTTTAAACAGGCTAATAGCTCGTCAGCTTGCTAAAATCCATGCTATCCATGCACACAACGGCTGGATCCCCAAATCTAATCTATGGCTAAAGATGGGAAAGTATTTCTCTCTCATTCCCACAGGATTTGCAGATGAAGACATTAATAAAAGGTAAAATTATGTTTACATTTGAAATTATGTTTTATGTTGCTTTGCTGTATGATAGGGTTTCAAAGGTAATTGTAAAGTTTCATTGTAGAAAATCTGGTTTTCATTCTTTACATTGAAGTAAAATTAGCACTGATTCTTTGGCTGTAGATAGCACTACAGAAATAACTGCCTCTCTATCCCCCTCAGTGTCCCCTCCCAAAAAATACACCCTACAACAGCAAGGGTCAGGGGTGGAAGTAGGGGAACACTATTTAAAAATAAAGAGGTAGGTGGTAATGGTGAAGCAAGATTTTTCTTGGCTTTATAAGATATTGCAGAGTTGAGAGGCAAGTCTAATATTATATAAAGAGCACAAGAGCCTGGAGCCAAACTGAGATTAAATCTCAGTTCTGCTAGTTAACATTTCTTTTGTGTAATTCACTCAGCTAGGGAAGTTACCTATTTTCATATTTATTAAATGGAAATAATGGTAGTATATTAACCGTATAGGGTTTTTGTGAGGATTGTGTTAGTATGTATAAAGTTCTTTGAAACAGTGTTTGCTCATCACTTAAATGTTGAGGTAGCTGCTGTTTTGATAATTATTATTGTTATTCAGAGAAGGTTATTTGAGTTACATTTCCTAGGATCTCCAACGTATAGTTTAAATCCTTGAGGTTAATGATACTTTGGAAAAGCTGGAGAGGTACTATGGTAAAAAATAGGAAGAAAACACTTGTCCCAATAGAAAATAATACAGCTAGAACAAAAGACACGATTTAAATATTAAATACATTTTGTATTTCTTTTATTCCATTTCATTTGTTCATGGTTATAACGTTTATAATCTTTTGAATCCCACAACTTTCATTTAACACTACCTTAAAAAAAACAAAACAAAAAAAGCAAACATTTTTGACCAGTCATACCGTTTTGAGAAAAGCACACAAGGATTACTTTTGAATGCAGTAGCGGGGAAAATATAGGTAGAAACCACTTGAACAGGCAAATTAAGTAATGTAAAAAGAATCTGTGTTATACTGTTAATGGAGAAGCAAGGAGTAATTTGAGAGACTTTGAAAAAAGAATCAAGAGATTATGACTTACAGTGTTAAGGGAAGGAGGGAAGAAGTATAGGAGTTTTATAAGCCTGGTTGGTGCTACTGGGAAATTAGTGGTAGCAGCCCATTTGTGTTTCTTTTGATTTTTTAATCAAATTAATACAAATATAGATAATAATCAGTATAGATGAAGATAGGACAAAAAGCTATGATTTCTAGTCCAGCTCACTGTGCTGCCTCCTACCCTTCACAGTCTCCCTACCCTGAGGCAATTTCTGTAGTAGTTCTGTTTTGACTTAACTGTATTATATAAGGATAACTGTAATTCTTATCAACTGTAGACAGTAGTTTATTGACTTTTCTGAGAATTTAGATTTATATTGCATTCACTCTTTCAACCTTGAAATACGTATTTTTAATTTTTAAAATAGTCTGTGTAACTTTAAATAATATACTTAAATCTCTGTTGATTAAATGCTTTGTTTTAATTTTGTCTTCTATAAAATTGAGATAAATGTAAATTACTTAGAATAGTACTTAGTACTTTCTCCCCAATTTTTTAGTGATTTTTTTTAACTTTTGTCCCACATTTTAATTGCTGCTCAGTTTCTTTTATTCATGTCTAAGTTTATTATAAAGGTTTTCTTTATTTTAACTTTTGAAATAGAATAATTGGTCTGTTTGAATTCAGCAGGATGTGCAATTAAATTGAAGGGATTTATTAAAAATAGATTATAATCCTTATTCAAACTTGAAAATAAACGTCATTAAGATACACAAGATGTAACTCTTCTTTTAAAACTAAAAGGTTCCTAAGTGATATCCCAAGCTCTCAGATTCTTCAGGAAGAGATGACTTGGATGAAGGAGATTCTTTCCAACCTGGGCTCACCTGTTGTGCTTTGCCATAATGACCTATTGTGTAAGAATATAATCTACAATGAGAAACAAGGTAGGTATTTGACCTTAGCAGTAAGTAAAGTTGATTTCTTTTATGTTCTTAATGGTCATTTGATTTTTGTATCAATAAAACAAATTCAAATGCAAGGAGTAAGATCATGCATGAAACCTTTAAAGATTTTCTTTTAGGTTATCAAGTTACGGTAACTGTGATAAGTGAGAATATATATTCTTTTTATATTTGTATAAAATATGTTTTTTAGAATTGGTTTGTTAGAAACAGTTTGTGGTTTCTGTGGGATTTTAAAATATAAAACGATGAAATGATTTTGTTTATAAGTTTAACTGCAGAACTTATTTGGTTATTAATGAGTTGAATGTGTACCCACTTGTAATGGGGGATGTGGAAAATCAGCAAGTTGACATTGATTAAACTGCTTTATAAATACACAGTGTTGGTAAAAACAAATGTGTCTCCAGGTTTCTCATTATCTATTTATTATGTTGATTTGTTAGATATTTTGATGCTAAGGAGAGAGCTACAGATGGAGGAGATACTATTTGTAGTTGCTCAGGTTTATATCTACTAAAGTAATAATCGAAACCTTAGTAAATAATTTCAACATTTTTTGAGGTAGACTGATACTTTTTGGTGGAATGTTTTTGTGAGCGTTCATATTTGTACACTGTATTCAATTTCTTTCTGTTTCCATATTTAAGAAACATTTGGGTGTATTATATTATTGGGTAAAGTGGTTTGAGGTTTGGTTGCTAAGTGATAGATGTCCTTCAATGCTAAATTGAAATTTAAAAATATAATTTTGGTTGAAGGATTCTTATTAACTTAAAAAATATTTTTGAAACTGTATTTTCATTTTGTAAGAAACTAGTTCCCCCGCCCCCCACCGCCACCTTTTTGTTTTGTTTTTGAAATGGAGTTTTGCCCTTGTCACCAGGTTGGAGTGCATTGGCGCGATCTTGTCTCACTGCAACCTCCATCTCCCAGATTCAAGTGATTCTCCTGCCTCAGCCTCCTGAGTAGCTGGGATTACAGGCACACACCACCCACCGCTGATTATTTTTTTTTTTTTTTTTTTTTTTTTAAATAGAGATGAAATGGGGTTTTTGCCATGTTGGCTAGGCTGGTCTCGAACCTCTGACCTCAGGTGATCCACCCACCTCAGCCTCCCAAAGTGCTAGGATTACAGGCATGAGCCACGACACCCAGCCTTCCCTTCTTTTTTTTTTTTTTTTTTTTTTTTTTAAAGTGACTGGATCTCACTATGTCACCAGGCCTGGAATGCAATGGTGTAATGATGTCTCACTGCGGCCTTCAACTCCTGGGCTCAAGCAGTCTTCCTGTTCCAGCCTCCTAAGTAGCTGGGACTACAGGTGCATGCCCCCATGCCTGGCTAATTTCAAGTTTCTTGTATGTGTGGAGATGAAATCTTGCTATGTTGCCCAGGCTGGTCTTGAATTTGTGGCCTCAAGTGATCCTCCTGCCTTGGCCTCCTGAAGTGCTGGGATTACTGGTGTTAGCCACTGTGCCTGGCGTGGAAACCAATTTTTGAAGATAGTTATTATAGTTGGAAGACCAGATTTTGAATCAAAATTGTGCTGTTGTAAATATACTAAAGCCTAAGAATTCACATTAGCATGGTCATAATTATATTAAATTACTATTTATGACCCTTCTTACAGTGTAAGGCGGGACTATGAAAATACAAAGGTCGATAGATATAGCTGACTTTCATTTTAAGAAAACCCAAGGTACACTGTCAAGAGTAGTAGGCTTAAGCACATATTTCCAAAGTACATTTGAGAATTTGTTATGCTTGATATTTCAATGTTAATTAGAGATTCTATTTTTCAGAAACATACTGAGCAACATTTTTGTTTTGAATCATCTTGAAATGCTTGTGTGGCATCATTTTAAAAATTTCAGGCATACCCTAAAACATTAAGTACTTGACAGTGTCCTTTAACGTCTTGTTGTCTATTTATCATATATAATTATCATAGTACATTTGCACTACATTATTTACTGGTAACCAAATCTCAATGCCATTTGTGAGACTGAAGCATTAGTTACGCATAAAAGCAGTGTATGAGCTTGTAAATTCAGTGCAGGACCTATTAACACATTTTATGTAATGGAATTTCAAGTGAGGGACTTCATCTTACATTTGAAGTGGACACTCAGCTTTATTTTTAACTGCAAGTTGATCAAAGAGAATCTGTTATTTCCTTTGGAATATAATTTTAAACTTTCACATTTTTATTTTTTAAGTTTCTTTTGCATATTCATTTCATAGAACAAACTTGTTTATAAAACCAAAAAATAAGGGACCAAAAAAATCAGATTACTTTGTCTTGGGTATTAAAAAATACAATTTCACTTTATGATCACCTATCCTCTAAACTGTTGATCACTTACGTGCAAAGTTCCCGTGTTTTCACATAAAACCTTTGTTCAGTTTGGCTTTAAGAATGCAAGGTTGTCATTTGTTTTTGTGCCAGGTACTTGAATCATACTTTTGTGTCTAATTTTCCTTTCCTACACAGAAAAGTTTTACAGGTCCACAGATGAACTATTTTGATACATTTTCAAGAATTTTCCGTTTTTATTGAAGTCTATTTTGTATCATTTGTTTTTTCTTTGTCTGTGGTTATTTATGTGTCTTAGTTATAGAAATGTTCTTTTTTTTTCTCTCCTTACCAGTGTTTATAATGTTCATTAGTAAGGCTAGTTTTGATCCCATGGTATCTGTTTAAAAAAGTAATTTCTATGTGATTAGTTGAAACATAAGCATTAAGAAATATGGTTAGAATGTTCAAATAAAAATCTAAAACTAAAGTATGGCAAGAAGCTTAGTCTAGTCTTTAGTGTTATGTTTCAAATTAGGAGCTAATAATTTTGAAGTAATTTAACTGTATGACACATTTGAGTGTTTAAGTAGAATATCCCATGCCTCATACTTAAAAAGTATAAATTATGTAATTTAAGAAGCTTAATAGGCAAAAAATAGTCAATGTTTAGTAAATTTAATATGTAAACAGTTATATATTTGGGGTTGTAGCATAGCATTAACACTTATGGCAGCAATCTTGAAAAGGTTAATTAAAACTAGAGATACAGACTGCAGTTATTTACCTTCTTAAACTAGTTGCTTTATTATAGCATATAAATGCCATGTTGAGTCTTTTGAGATTAAGATAATTTCCATATAGAATAAATGATTAAGCTGCATATTTACAAACATGTTTGATTTGTTCTTACTTCTTAAGTCATTCATATGACTTGAGCTCTGGGTTTCGTTATTATGTACCCAACTTTGAGTTACCAATAGATAAAACATAATACAATGAAAGCGAAGGGACTGGCCTTGAAATCGTAACGCTCAATATTTATCTGCAGTATGTTTCAAACTCTTCTCAGAAGTACAAATTTTAGGCCAACTTCTTAAATTTATACTGGATCATCTTGATGTCTCTGCATATATGTTTAAACCACAGTAACTTAGATTTTGTACTAGAAAATCTCCAACTCTTAAAAGCAGATGTATTCAAAGCTTAGTTACTACTGAGAGAAGTCAGAAAGAGCATAGATTTTGGAACCAAGCACATTTGAGTTTAGATCCTTACCCAATTACCTACAGAAATGAGTAGTATTAGACATGTCATTTTATCTCTTTATGTCTTTATGTAAAGACACAGACTGTTCTTGGCAATTTACTTCAGAGTCACCTGTGGTACTTGGGAAAAAAATTTGGATTTCTGGGCCCCACCCATGACCAATAGAACAAGAATTTTTATAGATAGGCTTAGAAATTTTGTGTTTAACAGATTCTGGGGCAGTTTTTTTTTTACTATTGTTAGTCTAGAACTTTAGTTTGCTTTATTTGTAACTTACAGACAATATCTACTTCAGATGAATGCTAACAAGATTTTAGATCATGCATATAAAATATATAGCACTGGACCAAGGACTTACCAGCTCTTAGTTGTAGCTATTATACTAACATAGGCATTGGCAAACGTTTCCTATAAGGGGCTAGGTAGTACAACTTTTAGGCATTGTGGGCCAGATAGTCTCCATTGCAACTGTTCAGCTGTGTGTTGAGGCATGAACACAGCTGTAGACCATACATATATAAATGAGTGTGGCTGTATTCCAATAAAGCTTTATTTCCAAAAACAGGTGGTGGATTGGATTTGGGCTGAGGGTACATAGTTCGTCAACCCTGTATTATGTTTATAGCATTTGTTTTACAAAATGTACCTGATTCTGAAAAAAAGAAAGATGGTTACTATAGGCTAGTATCTACTCGTAATAGGACTCCATTAACAGATAGATGTGACATAACAATTCAGTTAGTCTTTAAGTGCAACTTTTAATTTCTAAGTATAATTTGAGAGATTAATTTGGAATTAAAAAATGTGTGTATATATATGGGTATGTGTATACATAACGTATTTTTATACGCAAGACACACACACTATGAGCAGCCTGCAGTTTGTAGGCATTTTTACATGCGAATGTTATAGGAACTGATAGGTATCACAGGAAGAACTTTTGCCTCCACCTGCTCTCACCATGTCAGTTGACAGGACTCAGGACATGGGAGAAGAGTGAGCTTCCTTTCTGAAGTTGATGGTAGCTGTCAAGATTTTTGAAAAGTTAGTGCCAGGAATTAGGTGATTGGTAAGCAGCGGCCCATTCCTTGCCTTCAATGAAATGACATCCTAAAAAGGTAAGAAAAGAATACTTAATGATATGGTGATAAAATTTGATGTATAGTAAGGAAACCAAAGGCAGTGTTTCTTGCTCCAGAACTTTAGGACTTATCAGTCATCTTTTAAATCAATCGTTAATTTAATAGACTTTGGATTAAGCAGAACAAATTATAATATTACCTATTGACTAACTTCAAATCTAATATTTTAATTTCAACTGATCATTTAACTACTGACATCAAGAAATTGCTAAAGCTGTTGAGATTTCTATCTCATGTCTTGATGTTCTCTCAGACTATTTATTGGTCTCATGACTTTTGGTGACTGTTTCATTTCTCTTCCTCTCCCCCATTTCTTCATAAAAGCTCATGCAAATACCTAATATATAACTTTAAATTTCAGTAGTGGCAATCACTGTTTATTTTCTCTGTCAGCAAAATACAAGAAGCTTATTTACAGCTGTTTAAGGAAGTACAAATGAGTAGAAGAAAAGGAAAGCTTTTTCTGGGAATTAAAGAGTAAACCAGGTTTTGCTTTATTTTGTTTTGTTTTAACAGTTCTACGCAATATAAACAGAAAATGGATGAGTCCCCATAGTCATTTGATTGGCTCTAAATCCGATCTGTTCTGTACTACTCCTGAGAAGCCTTTGTAGCTGTCATTTTATTAATATCTTAATGACAGAAGAGTTTTTCATTGGTATTTAAACATTTAAATAAATAAAAATTGATTTTTGTGTTTGGTAAACTGTTTTCTAGAGTAGTTTTTTGAATGTAGTATAATCTTTAACTCTGTTTTAATTTGTATTCTCAATCACTAGTTAGCAGAAAATAAAATATCTGTAAGTCAGGTAATAAAAAACTTAAATGAACCATAAAAATCTAACTTATTAAGAAAGAATGACCTAAAATAGGGACTAGTTTTTTTTTTTAATTCATATATCCTAACCCACTGTGTTCAGTCCTGTACTTGAATAAAAATGTCAGAAACACCACACTTTTTTCTTTAGTTTTGCATGCTTATTTTGTCTTCCCTCATTCCCCCAGCAAATGTGTTATTGTGTGTCAGCATTTTCTGCAAAACTTCCATTTTTTCCACTAGCATTTAAATATTTTCTGTGTCCTAGGGATTGCTCTATGTATTGCATGATGAAAGAGGAAAGGGACCGTACTGCCCCTCCAGGAGGCTGTGTATCATGTAGCGGAAGAGTCAGATACTTACATTTAGAATGATGAGTGCTATGGTGAAGATCTGCAGAGTACTACAGGACACCAGCATGAGGAGTGAAGGGAAAGTGTTTCAGACTAGGATACTTCCTGTCTTTTTTTGAATAACATAGAAAACAGTTTTCTAACATTAGTAGGATTATGGTTGCTTTTCTTGTTGTTCTTTTTCCACCTGTCTAACACTGCAGAGCAAGTAGGGTGAGTTGGAAGGATTTTCAGATTATCATATTGACTATTTTGCTTTTCTTTAAATTCATTTCTCCTAACAACAAAATAAAGGAATTCAGACAAACATAATCATATGATAATTATATAGCCTTAGGTAATACATTATTATTTTTTGGTTTTAAAATACTTTTAAAAATTGGCAGACGGTTTTCAGTATACTAAGATTTGAACAGTTTAACCAGTAGTGTGGGGATTGGAATACTATGATAAAGATATACAAGAAATAAAGTAATAAAAAACAAAATGTAGCTTCGGAAAATTCAAATTATGTTTTTATTCATCAATCGTATACTTTACCTATTATGTGCCTGTCGTGATAATTATATAAAGATAAATAAAATAATACTCCTAATCCTTAAAGTAGTAATTCTTTACTTTCTGAAGGTCAAGGGTCCCTTGAGAATCTGAAAAATTGAGAATCTCCTCCTAAGAAAATGTACATACACATAAAGTTTTAGGGGATATTCTCATTGTCTTTTCATCCTTGAAAGCCCAATTAAAAATTCACGTCTTAAAGAACTTACAAGATGGTCATGTTATATGAGCTAGTGAATTATTAAATTAAGGCTGATGTGGATATTCTTTTAAATAAAGTGAAATTTTAGAAATCAGAGGTTAAATTTATAGAAGGAAAAAATGTATTTTCTGTTGTTAGGAAAGCATTTTCCAGTAATTTGATTTTTCTGGCACCCTAACTAAGGGAAGTTGGCTTTTTAAATTTTACTTTGCTGCAGAAGATTAAATTTAAGGTTGAGTTCCACTTTGTTTGCAATAGTTTGAAAAAGAATAGTTAATGCAGATTTTTTTTTAAACTTTTTTTCCTTTTAAGCTTTGTGTCTTGTACAATGTGAGTTTGCCAAATTTTCTTCATCTGCTACAGATTAGGTATGCCATTGTTGCTGCCATGTGGCGGCGCACCCCGTGCTTCTTAAACGCACTGACTGGAGGTTTATCGCATCACTTGTTCACATGCACGGAGCCTGGTAACAGCCTCATCTGTATCTTGTTAGCTTCATTTTCTTACTTTTAAAATTTCATTATTTATAAACTCAACATAGCATTTAAAAATAAGGCTAGTTTTAATGAATTAATGTAACTACAAAAAGTCATTGCTAAAATTTTCATAGTGAAACAGATTTTAACTTTTGTTAAAATGTGCTATTCTTTAATTAAATTGTATTTACAAGCAGGCATGTTTTACCTGCCATTTAACTGTATTTGCCAAATTCTAAATAGAATTTTGAAAATTGAAATTGAAGCTTTTATTTATGTGGCAAAAGTAAGCTTCAGGACTGGGCTGTGTATTTTTATTGGCATGTAACAGTTAATATGAGCTCTACAAGAATTTGGGTTTAAAGAGCTAAAGCTATCAACAGCTGCAAACTTAAAAAATATATATGTATATTAAAACTGTTAGGTTAGCTCAGTTGTACAACTTAGTAAGTCTTGTATCCTGAGTTTCTGAAGGCTGGTGGATATATAGGTATCTCCAAAATCATTGTGTTTTAGTCTTTTTACTAATAGTTTTGTATAGGGAATTTATCTTCCTCTCTTTAAAATAACATTTTTTCCTCTAATTTATTTCTATTATTTATTGTAAATAAATTTGAAAATAACAAAAATAAAAGAAAAAAGTCACTTGTCTATCACCTGTTAATAGTTTAAACATTTTGGTTTATTTCCATTCATCTTTCCCCCATGCATTATTTACATATATATTTTTTCTCTGTAGGCATATTTTAATAATTTGGATCACAGTTTACTACTTAGTGTCTCCTTTTCATGTGACATTTGTAATTTCCCTGGTCATTATTTTTGAAAATGAGATTTCTTCATGGCTTTATTTTATTTTCATGCCCACAAGTATTTTATCCTAATGGTTGTCTTCACTCTCCCACTCCCAATGATTTCTGTAAAAGAAACTTTAAAACATGTTTCTACTCCCTATTCTGCAGTTTATTAAAGTGATTTGGTTAACTCTAAGACTTTTTGTGGAATAGTGTTCTGTGAATTGGAGTATACAAGGTGGGAGGATCACTTTAGGCCAGGAGTTCATTACCAGCCTGGGCAACATAGCAAGACCCTGTCTCTACAAAAAACAAAAAGAGAAAAAAATATATAATACTCAAGGTAGTTGAATTGCTGTGATTTGTCACCAATATTTTTAAATGTTATGTTTATTATAATATGCATTTAATTTTGATAACTGGATTATACTTTGATTATTCTCACTTATTCTAGATGTGACTTATTCAAGTTTAGAAGCATATATTAAATAAAATTATATTTTTAAAAATTTGCTTTTATGTAAAACACTATTTGCCATGACATTTTTTTGTCATACAGTTTTTTTCTTTGTGTTTGAATATGATCAAATACTTCCCAAAATTAAACTTAGAAATGTATATCAAGACATTCTAATTCAAAAGCTGTTTTTATTTGAGAAATACATAACAATATGTTAAGACCAGGAGTTTGTTCTCTTACTTCAGATGATTAAAAGACAGTGTAACTATGCAGGTGTTAAACATTTTCTATATTTTCATAGCCAACTCTGCTCATATATCCATTTTAACTCCACGCCCCTGTAAGCCTTCGAGTTTGTGATCCTTGTTGAAGACAGTGACCCACATTGATTTTTATTTTTTAAGGTTTCTCTCTTATTTTTTCTTCTTTTTCTCTTGAACATAGGACCTATATCTTTGTTAACACAAATCCTTTATAATATTAATTACTCAAAAGTTAAAATTTCCTGAGTAGTATTATGAAAAAACTAGATTATCTTTGGAGAATTATAATGACATGCCTATATATGTAGCAATAGTTTAGAATAGGAATCTATTTAGCTTATGTAAATATTTCTCACATTTATAAACATTAAAAGAAACCATACTTTTGCTTTTTATAAGATCAAACCACCACCTTAATGCATCTTAATGCTGCTCAGTTATGGAAACCTTAGTTATGTAGTATTACAGGAAAATGTAAGAGTATGATAGCAACTAACTTCTTGTTAGTGATCTTAATATGCTCAGCAAGTATTATAGTATTAGTGCAAGATTTACAGAATTCAGATCTTTAAAAGTTTATATTTTATTTCCATATGTAGATAAGCTTGTCAATTTACTGTTGGAGTAACAAAGTTTTCATTAAAATTACACAGATTATTAACAATTTCCAAAGATAAAAATTTTGTTCTAATTAAACTCGAATTTTTAAGTAACTGATGCCCCCATGTGGTGAAAGATGTATTTTACTTTTGTTTAAACTTGGACAATGACTGTTTTTTCATTTTTCTTTAATAAAGTGGACATTAGTGTTTACAAAGAAGCTGTTGACCAAGAGACATAATTTGAATTTTGTAAAGCTCATTGCCATAAAATTCACAGCCTTACCCTGTATTGTCTCGGAAGTGCATGTAATCAAGCACGTACAATGAGACAAAATATTGGAAGCTATTTAATTACAAATAGCATAGGGATTTTCTGATCTTATGTATGATTTCTTAATGTCTTTGTTTTTGTGTCTCACATAGGTGATGTACAGTTCATTGATTATGAATATTCTGGATACAACTACCTGGCATATGATATTGGAAATCATTTCAATGAATTTGCAGGTATAACAATTGGAGTGACTTATTTAGCTTTGAAATGATGTTTTCAGAATACTTTATTCTTTCTTTAAAGTAGATAAACTGGGAGCAGGAGCAACATTTTTCCATGCGTTGTTGACCATTTTTCTTTACTTTTGTTTATTACTGGAGGAAAGCAGAGATGACCAAAATTTCTTCCATAATTGCCATCAGAAAGTAATAGGGGAAAAATAATGATTGTGGCTTCTGTTGAGACCAGACATAGTATAAGGTGCTTCATAAATCTTACCTCATTTTTTCTCCACAACAGTCCTGTAAGGTAATATTCCCAGTTTACATATCAAGAAAGAAACTCACCAAGGTCACAGTAAAATACAGAAAACTAAGATTTGAAGCTAATTTTTAAGCATTTGAAAAGCCTTTGCTGTTTCCATTGTAAAGTTGAGCTTTTGGAGTGTTGGTTCACTAAAAAGCTCAATAACCTTTTTTATTTTTGTCTTTGGCTATGAATATTGAACAGTTGGCCATTTTTACCCCTATTAATCTACAATTAAATTAATCTAAAATTACTAGTTTTTTAAATGTAAGTGGAAATAATTTAAAATCAATTTTATCACTCTTTATTTAGAAACATAAAATGTTCTAAAAACTGAAGATTAGAACATTCCCCTGGATGGTTTATATCTAGTAGGAATTTTTTATTGTTGAATTTATATTTGCATAAGTTTATGTATTTATGTATTTTTATATACTTCAGATTACCAAACTGGGAAATACTTTGGGAAAAATTTTTAATTTGACATTTCCAGTTATTTTGGACTACCAACCTTATCATATACATGCTATAATCCCACATATATGCTGTACGTATTTTTACGTATTTCATCTATGGAAGGGAAACCTAGCTTGCATATAATGAAATATTACCATGTGAGTAATATAGACAGTCACTGCTATGGATATAAAATAGAAAACTCCAGTGATCTTCTAATGTTTTGTGGACAGAAAATCTGAGCTAAACCTTGTGAGTTAGGTAGAATTTGGATGTGCAAACAGAAGAGAAGGAAAGGGGAAAAAACTTAAAGATGAATTACTTATTTTTATAGGATATAAAATTCATGGAGATTAGAAGGTTATAAGACTAGTGAGGTAGATTTAGACCAACTTATATAGAACCTTGGATGATAAGCAAAATAGTATGAACTTTGTCTTCTAGTTTAGTGTTTTCCAAACTATAGATCATGAAATTAAATTTGTGGGGTAATTACTTTTTTTTTTTTTTTTTAAGCAAGGAATGGAAAAGAGAAACAAAATATCAAGGTTGGAAAATGTTGTTGGGGTAAATACTGTTTTATGAAATTTAGTCTTAACTGGTTATATATATATAAGGTGTCAATAAAAATGTATTTTTGCCATGAGTTATGGTTTAAAAAGTTTGATAGCTACACTTTGAGATGGTGCTCCAAATGTCAGCACGCTTAAGAATTTCCTGGGGTGCTTCTTAAAAATGCATATTTTAGGTTTGTGATGCAGCTGCTTCAGAGCTACCCTCTTTGTGGAAAAATTGAAGCTATGAGAATTGATTTAGTGATCAGCAGTAATGTGCCTTAGCATTAAAGCTGAAATACAGAATGATTGTTTGGTTTATTATTTTAATAAATGCTATTTACTTAACATGTAGTATTCCAGCCAAAATGGAACTTTTTAAATGAAAAAAATGGCGGTTTTAGGGATTATTAAGGTAAGCAGAAGAACATATGGTTTAAAATTTTTCAGTGTATTTTTTTTCCTTCATCAGGTGTAAGTGATGTAGACTATAGTCTGTATCCAGACAGAGAACTACAGAGCCAGTGGCTGCGTTCTTACCTTGAAGCCTACAAAGAATTTAAGGGCTTTGGGACTGAAGTTACTGAAAAGGAGGTAGAAATACTCTTCATTCAAGTCAATCAGTTTGCTTTGGTAAGTTTAAATGTATACAATTAAGGAAAGGTTCTGACTGTAATTTAAAATGCCTCTAAATTTTCATCATCATATGAGACAATTTCCTAAGTTTTGTGAATTTTTGTTCAAAATCATGAAAATATATGATCATTTACAGTATGCATTACCCATTGCATTGCTTTTAAGGACAAAAATTTGGTTTCATTCCCTACTGTATCCCCATCCCTTTGAACAATGCCTGGCCATATGGTAGGTACTCAGTAATTATTTGTTTTATGAGTAGATTCTTATTAGAGTTAAGATTGATGCATAAAACAATTTCTTAGTCTATTCCTTTCTTTACATCAAAGTCAGATTTTACAGGAGAGGAGCTTTTCTACGACACATTTCATGGTTAGATCTTACATGATTGTGATAAAAGTAGGTTGGAAGAACTAGTAGGATTGTGTTTTTCATGAATTATCCAGTGTTTTGTCTCCTTGACCTTCATTTGATAAGCATTTGTTTCCAGCTTCATTGGTATCTTAAAGCTTTATTATTAAGACCTACTTCTCTTTACATGCATTTATATTTTAAAAATTAGCTCATTAAATTATCTTTTGAGAATATGATATATTAGAATGATCTTTCAACTAAGGTGCTGCTGCTTTTTAGTTTTTAATATAATTTTTTATAGTTAGCATGAGAAATATTTGTTATCTATCCAAATAGACCCTAGTGGTGGTTCACAAGTATACCATTTTCATAGTCTTGAAGTACTGTATGCCCAGAGTCACTCACACTACATCTCAAATAAGGGTGTCCTGAAATGTTCCTTTACCTGCTGTTCTTAACATCTGTTTTCAGTACAACTACTAGTTCAATTAATGACATGCTCTACAGCTGGTCCTAGGATGCCTGCTGTTTCTATTATTCTATTTAAGCATGATCTTAGAGAATGTAGGGTTTTCTTTTTCATTAGGTCATTTAGTGAATTTCAGAATCAACCTAATATTCCATTTATGCATTGAATTTGTTAATTTTCTTAGTCATCGGTCCCACTGTTTGCTATTAGAAAGCTACTTTGAATTCCTTTGCAAACTTTTGATGATATTTAACATTTTTTTTGGATACTGTGATTATATCTGTACATGGCATTGAAGAAAACCTTTGCTTCTGATTTGATCAACAAATTGTTTATAAATATTCATTAATTGGATACTAAGTACTTATTGTTATTCTAAGTCAGGTAGATTGGAAACATTAAAAAGGAATGAAGTGCATTCTTTCAAAATGCTTATAATTCAGAAGGGCAAATAAGATGTACAGAATAACTTTTGGTGGTAAAATTTGACGCTCATTCCTTTTTAATTTGATTTTATTTTTATATTTTTTAATTTTTATTTTGAGACAGGCTTTGCTCTGTCATCTGGGCCTGGAATATAGTGATGTGATCACAGCTCATTGCAGCCTCAACCTCCTGGGCTAAAGCAGTCCTCCTACCTGAGCCTCCGGAGGACCATGCCTGGCTAATTTTTAAAATTTTTTGTGGAGACAAGATCTCTCAATATTGCCCAGGCTGGTCTCAAACTCCTAGGCTCAATTGATCCTCCTCTACTCAGCCTCCCAAATTGCTAGGATTACAGGCATGAGCCACCTTGGCAGGCTTATTTTTTTTATTAGATACAAGGTCTTGCTCTGTCACTTAGGCTGGAATACAGTGGTACAATAATAGCTGACTGCAGCCTCAAATTCCTGAACATAAGGGTTCCTCCCAACTCAGCCTCCCAAGTAACTAGGACTACAGGCACACGCCACCATGCCTGGCTGATTTTTTAAAAACTTTTTGTAGAGACAGGGTCTTGCTATGTTGCTCCGCCTGGTCTTGAACTCCTGGCCTCAAGCAATCCTCCAGCCTCAGCCTCCCAAAAGTATTGGATTGCAGGCATGAGCCATATGCCCAGTCATAACACCCATTTTGGTGTAAATATTAGTAAATTGGAATTAAAAGGAAAGTTACTCTGATTGGAAGTGAAAAAGAATATCTTCATGAAATGTACAATAGATATATTAATATTTATTAATTTATCTTTTTTATCAAACCTTCTACTGAATGTATGATATATTAATAAAAACTATATATTAGTAAATATTCAGTAGAAGGTCTGATAAAAAGGATAAAGGACAACTGATAGAGACATAAAACTTTAGTACCTTTTAAATAACATTTCTGAATAATTTAACACATCCTCTGAATTTACATATACTTAGTTTTTGCATAGGGGCATATAGTAAGTATTATACTCTGAGATTCTGATACCAATTACCAGTTCTTCCTTATTAAGAAACATTAAAAGCCCTTTATTTATTAAGTCAGTTTTTTGTTTCGATTTCTGTTCTTATTTTATCAGAATTCTGCTGATTGTCTATTGTGCGCTTTTCCTGTCCTTCTGGGATGTCACAGCTTCCTTGCATCAGGGCCTCTGTTGCTATCTTCTTTTGATATGTCTTCTTTTCTTTTTCAAAACTTTCTGTAGCTTCTTTTTAGCTAGCCAGTTTACCTTCCTCTCTTACCAACTATTAATTTCCTCCCACTGTTATGTTAAGTATGTGCCTGTCACATCTAAGTATTTGAATGAATCAATAATTGTGATTGCAGTGTGAAATAAAAGGAAACCCTCAATCCTACTCCCTTATTCTTCATGCATTTCTCAGACATTGCAATCTGCCTTTTCCCTCACTACTATAAAAAGAAAATCAGGTAAGGTTTACCAATCGTGATGTAATTGCTAAGCCCAATTTCAGTTTTTCAGTCCTTATCTTACTTGATCTGTCTGTACCATTTGGCAGTATTTAACATTGATTTAAAAAGCTTTTGTTGACTTTTGTGGTAGCTTTCTGTATGGCGAAAACAAGGAAATGATCAAAGTATGGCTTCACGAGTCACACACTTTTTTGCCTTACAAAGATAACTTTTCCCCATAGGTTCACAGTGCTTAAAGAGAGAAAGAACAACCTAAACAAATCTCACAGGGAATATACTCAGCAGATGAGGTACATTAACTATATAATGAGCGAGTTCCAAATTATTAAAAGTCTAGTCCAATTAGGATGAAAGCAGAAGAGGATTGAGCTGTACCTTTTTAAGATTAGTTTCTCAGGCTTGACCAACATAGGAGATATCCATGAAGACACCTGAAGTTCCTGGACCCAAGAAGGTAGTGTTAGTGTTGTCAGGATGAGACTAAAAATAAAGCTCCAAGGCCTGCATAGGCCTGAACTCTCTGCATTTGGAGAAGTAGCTGACAAAGTGGAGCCTATCACAGCCTTAGTGTTCAGAGTGTCAAACTGTTATGTTAATATGTATTTTGAAGTCCACTAGTTGAGGTCAGCTACTCACATGGGGTCTGAGAAACTGTGATGTAACATTCCCAAGAGGAGAAGGAGTTCACTCCAAGTACTCACATATGGAGTCTGTGTTAGCATTCTCCAGAGGGACAGAACTAATAGGATATGTGTATATTATGAAAGGAAGTTTATTAGGGAGAATTGTCTTACATGATCACAAGGTGAAGTCTCACAATAGGCCATCTGCAAGCTGAGGAAGAAAGAAACCAGTAGTGGCTCAGTACAAGTCTGAAAGCCTCAAAACCAGAAAAGCCAACAGTCTAGCCTTCAGTCTGTGGCCAAAGACCCAGGCCCCCCGCAAACCACTGGCATAGGTCCAAGTGTCAAAATGCCGAAGAAGGTGGACTCTGATGTCCAAGGGCAGGAGAGGCAGGAGGAAGCATCCAACATGGGGAAAAAGAAGGAAGCCAGAAGACCCAGCAAGCAAAATTATCCTACATACTCCTGCCTGCTTTGTGTTTGCCATGTAGCAGCCAATTGGATGATGCCAACCCACATTGAGGGTGGGTCTTCCTCTCCCAGTTCACAGATTCAAATGTCAAGTCTCCTCTGGCAACACCCTCACAGACACACCCAGAAACCGTACTTTACCAGCCAGCTAGGCATCCTTCAATCCAAATAAGTTGACACCTAATATTAACCATCATAGAGTCTGATAGGCTTCACACACGTTCTCCTGAGGAGTGGGAGTAGTTGCATTTTCTTACAAATGGGATCTGATATGTTTCATATTCTTTTTTTTGATATGGAGTCTCCTAGACTGGAGTGCAGTGGCATATTCTTGGCTCACTGCAACCTCTGCCTCCTGGGTTCAAGCAAGTCTCTAGCCTTGGCCTCCTGAGTAGCTTGGATTACAGGCGTCTGCCACCACAACCAGCTAATTTTTGTATTTTTGGTAGAGACAGAGTTTCACCATGTCAGCCAGGCTGGTCTTGAACTCTTGACCTCAAATGATCCACCCACCTCGGCCTCCCAGAGTGTTGGGATTACAGGTGTGAGCCACCACACCTGGCCATATTCTTGAAGGGAGGGAGAATACATCATTTTAAAGCTGTGTGACAAATTCTCTTTTTCTGCTGTCTTGCTCAGTCTCTTAATCTGGCTCCTCTTTCCTCCTTTTCTTTCAGCCGTCTTACGTGTTAAGAGTATTCTGTAGTGTTCTGATTTGGGTCTACTCCCTCCTTTCACTTTATATTGCTTTTATTTACGAATCTAGTCCTAAGAATTTTATTCCTCTTTCCATTAATGATCTCAAGTTGAGTTTCTTCCCACTGTTGAGCTCCAGACTGTCTTTATCCGTGGTCCCATTAGTATCTAACCATGTATCCAAAGTGAGTTTTTATTTTGTGCACCCTGCCTTTTACCTCATTATTTATTATTCTTCTACCTCATTATTTACTCTTCTACCTCATTATTTACCTCATTATTCATATAATTTACTTATTATATACCAAAACCAGAAAATTTTCTCTCATGTGTTTCTTTTCCTCATCCTCACTTTTTTTTGTTTGTTTGTTTGTTTCCAAGTTCTGTTCTTGATTTCAACTCCTTCTGTCTTTATTCTTGACCTTTAGTTGAGGACTTAATCTCTTACAACATTAACCTTTGCTTCTCTCTTTACCTTCAGTTTTTTTTTTTCCTGTCTTTAATTTATCTATATTAAAAAAGTGATCCTTTCTAGTAACTAGAATTGAATTTGTCAATTAGATTGTGTTACTTTTCTATTTTATGGCTCCCTGTGACCTACAAAATGAAATACAAATGACAGCATCTGTAAACTCTTATTTCCCACTGCTTCACACCTCCTACTTCTGCCCTAGCAGAGTCATTTTGTGCCTGCATACTCCATGATGTTTCATGCCTGTATACTTAGGTTATTCCTTCTACCTGGAATGTCCTTTTCCCTGCATCCCTTGGCAGATTTCTCTTATTCCTTATGGATGTGTCTTAAGTGCTGTTTTCCTCCTTAAATAGTTTCCTCCTTCCTTGCTCACTTGTCATTAAGAAGATAGCATATATACATTATGAGGCTGCTTTGACAAAAAGAAAAGCAGGTCTAAATAATAAGATCAGGGTATACATGTTTTGAAATACTATAAATGGTTAGGAAATGTTGATTGCTCAGGCCATGATACAGACTTCTAAAGATTATAAGACTTCACCTGTCCTTGATTGTTTAATGTTGAGAAAGTGGTGAACAAAAGTAGGTATATGCATGATAAAACCAAACATAGTATACTTAATGGCTTTGAGGAGTTTTTCTTTGTTTTTTTTTTTTTTTCCGTTATATGCACACTGGGGATTTATTTTAGTTAGTTATTTACCGTATAAAGCTTTGAATATTTCTTTGCAACAGGGGTGAGTGGTCTAGAAATTAAAATACCCTTTAACAGAGAGATTTAACATATCCATAACTTTTAAATGTGAAAGAAATAGTATTACAGAATTTATTATTTTTTGATGTACTTGTATTTTTGGGAAATGCAAATGATGAATGGGCTGTTTTCTGCCTTTGCTTAATTCACTGTTATATATTTATCACTTTCCCCCCATAAAAATTGTTGCCTACAAAAGTGAGATTTCAGTGAGGTTTTATGGGTAATGCTTCTCTAGTGTAGAATTATTTAGTTAATTTATGTAAGTATATGAATAAAACTGATTGAGAAATATAGTTACCATCTCTGCTTGACAGTAGTGAGAAGAGCTAAGTTGGTGTGTTTTTTAAAATGCAGAATGACTTTTGATTTCTCAGTCTTTCCCACTACGGAACAAATTTAGTAGGAAGAAGAGATTAGGATAACATCTACAGGTGATTTTATATCAACATGAAATATGCCAAGGTGATTTAGACTAGTGGTTCTTAACTTTTTTGATCTTAGGACCCATTCACACTTAAAAATTTTTTTGAAGACCTTTACAAGCTTTTGTTTTTGTGAATTAATTAGCATTATGTATTAGAAGCCAAAATTCAAAACGTTTAAGTATATATATTTAAAATAAACTCATTAACATAAATATCATAAATAGAATAACTATTTTTCAAAATAAAAAAAAATTAGTGAGAAGAATGGCATTATTTTACACTTCTGCAAATTTCTTTAATGTCTGGCTTAATAGAATACAATGGGATTTCCCGTATTTGCTTCTGTATTACATCTTTTGTGATGGATTGTTTCATTTGAAGTATATGAAAAAAAAAATTCACACATGCATGTTGGAAAGGAGGAGTATTTTGCCTTTTCAGATAATTGTGGATATTCTTTTTTGATACTAGACCAAAACTCAACAAGTGATAGTTTCTTAAAGGTTAGTTGCCATGAATAATCTTAACAGTCAATTAACTTTTTACTCTATTACATTAAAATCTTCTAGTTTATCTTGCAGATTGAATGATTATTTTACCTGTATGTGATTTTGTAATTTTAACAGTAGTAGTTATTTAGAAAGTAATTGATTGATTGAATTGTATTGATCTTCCAAATGTTGACACATCTTATTATAAAACAGCTAAAGATCACATATGTTGACATCACCACAAGTGTCATCAGAAAAACTTATAGTATTATATTGAGAAGCTGTTAAGCTCACAGAATCACATACAGCTTTTCTCAAGTTCTAATTTTCGGGTGAAAACTTGAATTTTATATTGACAACAAATACTGTCAGTTATTTTCACTGAAATGACAAGTTATCTTTTTTATATTTGAGAAAATGTTTGCCAAATACCGAAGTCTGATAACTCTAGTTTGATAACTCTAGTTTGTGTATTAGTCATTTTTTTTAAATAAAAATGATGTTCCATTAAAAATGTGCAAATTCAACTCAAAAGTCAGTTACCTAAGTGTTTTTCCTGAACAACCGTTGTACTTTGGATATGCAGTAGACTTGCTTTATGTGTACTGCCTATTTCTTCCCACAGAATTTGCTACAGCATGTACTCCAGGGTAGAGATTTAATAAAATTAATAATTTTAATGTCTTCACAAAGGACATTCTTTAGTGACGTTGGCTTTTTACTTTTATCGTGTGATGGTGAAGAATAAGGCTATTATACTAGTGTGATTTGCTGCCACTGCCTTGACTTAAGGTAACAGTAGCTTCACCGTCCACTGCTTTCGAACCATTGGTACAAATGTTGACATAGTCAAAAAGGCAAGGAACACATCAGTGTAATTATGAAAATAACTTTGGGCCTCTGAAACCTCCCATGGGTTTATTGACCACTTTAAGAACTTCTGATGTAGACTTTGAAAAGAAGGAAATCATCTAATTTCATAATTTTATTTCTCAATACCTGATACACTTTCTTAGAAGAGCATTATCTTATTAGATAAGTGCACTTATCTTATTAGGTAAGTGCAATGTGCTTTTTAAATAGAGATCTTTAGGTTGAAAAAAATTTTTTTTACATATATTATTTTTATTAGTCTTTAAAACAATCCTATGTAGAATACAGAATGGCTAATATTCCCATCTTGTAAATGATAGATGTGACACTAAAATTTGTGAGTTATTGAAAGTTGCAAAAGTACTCAGAGATAGAGCCTGGACTGGAACCTCTGAATCTTGTAATTCAAATTAAGAATTCTTTTTGGTATACTGTGCTGCTTCATCTTGGTATTTAAAAACACCAAGGTCGTGACTATTGAGTACCTTTTTGTTAAAGCCCCTTTGCTAGTGTTGCTATAATGAATTTAGCTGAAACAAAAAGCTTGTCTTTAAAACCTTTTCTACTTAGAATATTTCTAGTTAGAATATAGTATTTCTTGGGAAATGAAATCTTGTTCAAATTTTAAAATATTACCATGTTTAACTGAAAATAGATTATAAAGTACACATAATTATTTTACAGTTACTGATTACATTCTAATTTCCCTTTAAGTTCTAAAATCCATATTTTTCCTGACATAAGTTGTATTACCTTATGTTGTGGTCTGTTATGCAGAATTCAGCCAATAAGATAATTTCCAGATGTTTATCACCCCTAGAACATTTTTCACATTTAAATATATTTATTGCTTGTGAGATTTGGATTTTCTTTTGTGTTTATATATATTTTTTTGAGACGGAGTTTCACTCATGTTACCCAGGCTGGAGTGCAATGGCGTGATCTCGGCTCACCGCAACCTCCGTCTCCTGGGTTCAGGCAATTCTCCTGCCTCAGCCTCCTGAGTAGCTGGGATTACAGGCACGAGGCACCATGCCCAGCTAATGTTTTGTATTGTTAGTAGAGACGGGGTTTCACCATGTTGACCAGGATGGTCTCGATCTCTTGACCTCGTGATCCACCTGCCTCGGCCTCCCAAAGTGCTGGGATTACACTGTGTTTATATTTTTTATGTCAAGAAACAAATGCCTTTGATATAATGTGTTAAGCCTGTTAGCAATTATGACCATTAAAGACACTAACGTACATCTATCAGTGCTGATGGTAAACTCTGCTTTATACAAAGCAGGTCAAAGGAATTGGGCTCTATTTTTAAGTGATTATAATTTACCATAACCTCTTTTGGTGTTGACGAAAGTGATCTGTAATCATCAGCAGATGGTACACTTTGGTATGATCTAGGTTTTTGATACTTTATTTAAAAAGAACAGCAAGAAAGAAAGTGTGCATGGAATTGATTTAGAGGATAGAATTAATGATTCATATGTGTTTTACAGAGAGATTCATTATAATAACTTTTTATTTTTTTTCTTCTTTTAAGGCTTCCCATTTCTTTTGGGGATTGTGGGCTTTAATTCAAGCCAAATACTCTACTATTGAGTTTGATTTCCTTGGGTAAGTTAAATTTTATTATATGGATTACATTTGTCTCTACTTTTGTTTGGATTAATACTTAGAAATCATAGGGATATTGTAGTTATTTTCAATCAAATATAGAAGTTGCATATATTTAGTAATTGATCTGTAAAGAAATTGCTCTAAGCTGTTAAGTGCTTGCAGGATTAGAAAAGTGTCCAGTAGGTGGTGCAATAAACTAAAAATACGTCCTTTGAAAATCTTAAACTCTAAAAAAACCAGCCTAGAAAACTGAGTGGAAATAAGGGAAGGACTAAGTTTTTCAGCTTTGACTAATTTTTTTTTTGTTCTCTTTTCTCACTAGGTATGCAATTGTTCGTTTTAACCAGTACTTTAAAATGAAGCCTGAGGTTACTGCATTAAAAGTGCCTGAGTAAAGAAGAGATTTCATTATTCTCCAGTAGCTGAGCAACACTTATGCATCTTTTCTTAAGAAATCCCAAAAAGCCAATATTAGTTAAATTCTGTTATTTAATTTGGTTATCTTGCTTTATAAATTATACCTCTAAACAATCAATCTATTTTTTAAATAGACTGAATGATGTCAAGAAATATACCTACTGCTGTCAGTATGTGGTGGATTAGAAATGTGTTAAATCTGCAAAAGGTATAAAGATGACAGTTCAAACATTTCTTTGATAATTTAACCTATGTTGTATGTGAATTATTTATTATAAACTTAACACGATTCTATGACTTTTTATCTGTTTCATGTTTGTTAAGTGTAAGCAATGAAAATGTCCCAGATAATTTTTTTTAAGTTTTACTTTAATAAGATTAATTTCAGTAAACATTCTAGTTGTTCATTGTAACCTTTTTATCTTGATGCATTGTAAGTAAAATGAATCATTTACTCTTGAAATGCCAGTCATTGACTGATGTAGATAATTTAGAATTTTCATATAAAAATATCTGTTTAGGTGAAATACATTCACTGTCTCTGTTGGTGGTACATCTTGTTGAATTGAATATTAGAAAGTATTTCTTTTGGGGTGAATATAATTTAGGATTAAATCCCCATTTCTCTACGTAGTATGGCAGTATAAATATGAATATTTACCATATAATCTTGGAATAAGTATGAATTAATGTTACCAAAATCTGTATTAAATAATGTTTCAAATGCTAAATATGGTCAAGTTGCTATTTTCAGTTTTAAAAATTTTACAGTATCAAATTGTTTCTAACCCAAAATTTTCTTTTACTTATAGAGATGGCCTATGTTTTTGATTATTAAATAGTCACTAGTATTGCTAATTTTTGAAACAAATATACAAAATTTATCATATGTGGAAATAGGAAAATATTATTTAGGTTAATTGTTACCTATCCAGAGTCATTCCTTATAGTTTAGTTTCATGTTTTAGTTTGGTTCTGTGTTTTTAGAGTGATAGCAAGTGACTACTTGATACATTTAAATTCAGAGCTATATGTTGAGGCAGTTAAGTAATTAGATAAGGAACACTTAGGGCATTGATCTTGTACACTTAAAATCTGACAAATGACAAAATGTGAATTAAGCAGAAATAGTATGGCAGGAGGGCTTTTGTTTGTTTTCTCTTGTTTTTGTTTAACTGTATTTTTTTATTTTGTTTGATAAGAGGGAGGTAATTATTGTATGGGAAGAAGTTAGATCTTTCAGATAGATAAGCAGGCTTCAGGGTTTGAAGTGTGCTGTGTGTGGTTGAGCAGTCATGATTAACTTTACTTAGAAAATTAGCCTGACAAGCTTTGCACTTCGGTCACATAAGTGCCCATGTACAAAGTTGGCTTACTGGATCTGCATATTCAAAATATGCGACTACAAATTTATTCTCTGAGAAATCTTCTGGGGAGTCTGATGTATTCCAAATAACTTATATTCTCAGACAGATGCTTTAAAATACTTGGATTATCTCAAGATTTTTAAAGCTAATAAAGTAAATAGAAACACAGGCCATTTTAAATGGTAAATTCTAGTTACATAAATAGAATCTTAAAATATGTTTGTATCTATTACAGTGTTAGACCAGATTTGGTTTCTACCTCCCCAATGTTATAAATGTTCACTTTTGTTTTTATAAACCATATTACTGTAAGATCAATAGAATTTTGCCTAGTTGATTAAATGAATGGAACCAATTAAACAACTAGTAGCTTTCTTTAATGTTAATGTGAACTTGAAAAATTGTTTTTGGTGGAATTTTTGTCTATGGTTGGAACATTTTCATAAAACATATAATGTGTAATATTCTTAATTTTTTTTTTTTTTGTTTTGCTTTCTGCCTTCTAAAGTGCAACAGTATATATCCTGTAGAACTGTGGGAGGAGAGAAGATAATTTTTCTACCTTACTGCATATTCTCACTTTAAACTGTTTTGAATAGAGATTCACTGAGCCATTGCTGATAGACTGTGCGTAGCTGCTAGCTGTCACACTATTGTAAGTTTTTTAGAGAGATTCATAGGGAAGTGAATGTAACCAGGAATAAAGGCTCTCACTTTAGTCCTGGGAATATGGAGTGGGTCTTGGGAACAAAATAAGATATTTAATCTGTTTTCCCTACTCTGACTAGATTTTGGGTGTTGTGATGCTCTTACTTCCCATATATGTTTTTGGGATCATGGTGTGGGCTAGCAATAGGGTCCAGAATTGTTTTCCTTTTATGTCGACCATTTAAGGGATTCTAAAAGTGGGTAAATCTCAAAGTGCTCTAAAATCATCCCTCTGAAATTTGTCCTGTGGCGTGCTGAGATGTCTGTTGCCTTTTTATGTTAAACTAAGGAACTTGAATGCCTTACCTAATAACTCAACTAGTAGTGAGCTCATTTTGTAAATATGAAAATGGCTGTTAGAAGTGGCATTCATGTATATTCAATGTTAGTCAATAGACCATAGTGGCCTGGATGCTTTAACAAGCAAAATTCCCCAGTTTTTTTCCTTTCTTCCCCTTCATACTTGTATGATCTCACCTGACCAGTGATGATTTCTTTCCCTCCTAACCCCATGCTACCACCATTTTCTGGAAATCAAAGAGACGTGGTAGTAAATCATACAGTTCACATGATCATCTGAGATCAATATGAGCACAAAACTCATCAAGTAGGTCTGCCTGGAATGTATATAAAATAATGTAAATAAAAATTTGTAAATTAGTGTGAATTGTATCTTGCATATGAGATTGTGTATTGTTTTGCATTCTCTTCCCTTTTGTAGAAATTTTTCTGTAAGGAAATGATTCAGCTTGTTGGTTTTAGACTAAAAATAACCAACAGTTGTGGCTGCACAGTGAGATCACAGGAACTGGAAATAGGGTTTGTTGGCTTTGGTTAATGTCAGTACTTGTTTATTTAGCCTCTCAGTGCCTAATAAGACTTTTCTTTATTTTTTAGTTAGCTGTTAGGTTTTGTGAGGTTAGATTCCTGGAAGCAGTGAATTTATACACTGTTACATTAATAGAGCTCCATTCTTTGAGTCATGATTCCAAGCTAAAGGAAATTAAAAATATAATTTAGTAATTTCCTATTTATAGGGTTGTTAATCTTTTTCTACAAAAGAAAACCTTGAAATTTTATATATCCCAATGTGAATCTAAGTTCCATATATACAGAAATAAGACAAATAATAAGTCTTTAGTTCAACTTAAGCATATTTCAAGACTTTTCTAATTTTAAAGTTGATCATGATAGGATCATAAAAGACATAAGTAATCTTGTAATGACAACTATTTCCATTTTTGCTGAACTAAAAATACTTAACTTCATAAATATATGTTACTACAGCTTCCAGATTTAAAGAAAAAAGTTTCCCCCAGACACTCTCAATTAAAAGTTCGAACCTTCCACTTTTAAAATTATACAGAAATTTCTTTTTTACATTACACAGAAGCCTTCTATAACATTTTACAAATTCCTGTCTTCATAATATAAATGAAAATACTGTCATTTCAATTTTTTGCTTTAAACTGCTTTTAATAAACATTCCAAGGTGATACAGACTTATGCTTTTAATCAGTCATTCTGTTAATAGACAAAGTTAGCAATGCTTTGTACTAGGAAAGTTATTATTGACAGCAACTTGTGCTATTTTATGCAGAAGACAAACACCAATAATTATTATGCACAGAGGAAAAATAATTTTATATATGTGGTAAAGCAGCCTCATTTTTCAAAATGGATTTACTCTGGTTTTTCTTTAGTCTGTTAGATTTCAGAATGTCCTTTTACTGGGAATTTAATTACACATTAAGATAACCTATTTTTAATTCTTTTTGAAAAGAAAACATTATTCGTTATATTGAACCACCTTATTTAAAAATTTTTAACTTTTATATACCACTTGTGTGATTCCAGTGTCATGTCTTGGGTTTGATGTCATTGGACAGAAAAGTATATCAATTATTTTTAATGAATTTTTTTCCCATGTTTGAGGCTCAGTCTGTAAATGAGTTGCTATAACAGGAAATTTTTGGGTATACCTTACTTGAATATTTGGAAACTGAAATTAATAAGATATATTACATAATGAACCAGATTTTTCTGAACAGTTTTTACACTGAAAATCTTCATTTCTGGATTACAATTTGAAATAGAATGAAGATCTGAATTATTTGGATAGAAAAGAATTGATAGTGCTTATCAGAACTGTAAACTCTTGTTTGATGCATCAAACTTGGAGTTATTTTGTAGGTTTCTCTCCTGCAATTTTCTTTTTCTTCCTTTATGTACTTTATGCACTTACTATACTACTGATGTTATAAAAGAGCAGGGTTAAAAATACTGTATCTGTATTCATGGTAAATCCTGTAGCTTTTCTAGTTATCAAAAAATTGCTTTCTAAAATACTCTGAATCCTTTTTTTTTGGTTAACATCTTACCCATTAATGGTATTTTGAATGCCATTATCCATTTTAGTACAACACCTGTATTTATAAAAATTTGAAAACATTACATATTGTATTTGGAACTAATTAGTGAAGAATAAGAAAAAAAATGACCAACCAGAATTGTAAGTGTTGAATTAGTTAAATTTCAAAACTCATAATAAAGGAACTTTCACATAGGTTGAAACCCAGTGGTATCCCTGTAAACTAGCTCTTGTGACTAGAAAAGACCCCAAAAAGGCAGTGGAGGAGATTAGAGTGTTTACTTGCTGTGGTTGTGGTGTACTGCTACTTAATTATAAGTAGTTACACACTGAAATTCTTATTGTCCAATAATCTGAAGTAGTTTCCTGTATTTATCTGTACTAAATTGACTATAAAGTGAGTCTGCAAAGAGGATACTTTTTGACCGTACTGTATTTAGGAGGCTTTGTACAGCTAGTCAAATCTCCATGATACAAGGTATTTGAGTTTTAAAATATACTGTTACTAAAAGGAAGAAGACATAGCCATTATTCCACGTGCTTAAATAATAATTTTCTTATTCAGTTTCAGAAGAAAAAGAATGAAATTGAGTAACTGTCAATGCGTTAGCTGTATGTTGAATTGGGAAATTGTGGCATAAAGCTTAAATTTGTGTTTATCAAATGTGAACCATAGTAGTATAATGCTGCTTTGTATATAATGTAAGTGCTACGAATAGTCTCAGCACTGAAAATGTATTGATACCTCTTAAATGAATGCAACTTTTCATGTAGGTGTTTTGATATGCCTCAGAAAATATCTGAGTGTCTGAGAATTTGTTAATCTGTTTGGTAATGAAGATACTTCCTGGTTTTTTTGTTTCATAATTTCATGTTTAAAATTTAAGTTTTACATTTTTACTACTGTTAATTTAAGTTAAAATTTGTTCTGTGGATAAAATGGGGTTGGCAGTGAGGAAAATTAAAAACAGCCCCATTCATGTAACTGCTTAAGTAAAAATACATTTTCACTGTGTGTTCATAAACTTTTAATAAAGCTGTTTGTCTTTCTGTTTAAATATAAGTGATGTTTAGGCTTTGTTTCTGTTAATAAGGCTTTTTACCATTGATTAAATGAAGGAATGTATCTTTTTGAAGAGATTTATATTCTGTAAATAAAAATTGGTTGTAACAATAAAGTTGAGTTCTAACTACAGTGTATTCATAAATTTTATCCTTCAACTTATTTTTGAGGTTTGCTCCTTGTGAATATCTGCAAACACAAGACTTTCCAAAGTTAGTATATAAATGTATATGTGGAGTGATTCTTTAGATTCAAATTCTAAATTCTCATGTTTTGGGTTTTTGGTTTTATAATATACATTAAAAAGTTTTGGGCCGGGCGCAGTGGCTTACGCCTGTAATCCCAGCACTTTGGGAGGCCGAGGCGGGTGGATCACGAGATCAAGAGATCGAGACCACCCTGGTCAACACGGTGAAACCCCGTCTCTACTAAAAAATACAAAAAATTAGCTGGGCATGGTGGCTCGTGCCTGTAATCTAGGCTACTCAGGAGGCTGAGGCAGGAGAATTGCCTGAACCCAGGAGGCGGAGGTTGCGATGAGCCGAGATCGTGCCATTGCACTCCAGCCTGGGAAACAAGAG
>NW_022436942.1:6269119-6425347 GCF_009761245.1 Sapajus apella | reverse complement strand
TTAGAACCAGAGTTGGGAAACAGAGGAATAAAGACACTGAGACGTAGCATCTTACGGTTTAGGCAGGGATTATCCATTCAACCAACAAACTTAAAATTATCAGATAGTGTGATAGATGATCTCTGTCTTCAGGTGATGTTTATTTGCCATGAAGATCAGTTGTCTATAACCAAAGTAGTCATTAATTTATGTTTGTGTGTGGGGTTTTTTGTACAATGTTTTCCAGTTTGGGTCTGAGTCTTTCTAATGATTAGCTTGCAGTTATGTATCCCCAATCAAAATACTACAGAAGTGATATGTCCTTGTTAAGGTATTGCATCTGAGATGAAGTACTTGTTGATTTTAATTTTGATCACCTGGTTAAAGTGTTACTCTGTGTCTTCACTGTATAGCTATTTCCCCCTTGCAACAAATAGGCAATCTGTGGGAAAGTGCTTTAGATTATTTTGCTCCCCTACAAACATCCCGTTTCCCTCCCCTGATTTAGCAATACTTGATAATTCTTAATGCAATCCAATCTTTATTATGATGATTGCAAAATGGTGTTTTAAAAATTTTGCTATGTTCTCCTTTTCTTAGCATTTTACTGAAAGGAATTGCCCTCTTACTAGCATCTATCTACCTACTTACCTACCTATCAATCAGTTATTTGTATTTTAAGTATAGGCTCATAGATTTCTGTTTTATTCAGTGGATTATAATCTGCTCAATACTATATTTATTCATGTCTTCATTAAAATTGTCTGAGATTGGTCTTGAGGGAGCCCCTCAAATCTGGTTCCTTTTGCTGTGTCCCCAGCATGTTTTGAGCACATACTTTGTAGCAAAAGAAGACATTCCAGACTCATCTTGTACCTTTTCTGCGTCAGCCCTGGAATCAGCCATTTCTCCAAAGAACCTAGAGGTTCCATTTAGAAGGAATGGTGTTTAGAAACCAAGATTTGAGAATTTGGTGTACTTATTGCTCCTGAGATATCACTGATTCATCTTAGGTTCTTTTGGCTTGCAGAGCAAGAAAGCGCACACACACATTTGTATATAAATCTCTTTTTTAGAGATTTTAAGTTCATACTGATACCTCCAATTTCTATACTTGATCTTGGCCAAAAGGCCAAGTTATACCTCCAGCTTCTAACTGCAGAATTTTTCCTTGCCTCTCCCATTTATATTTGTTTCTCCCTGCATCCACTATGATTATGTTTGTGTATGAAGAATGCCACAGAATTGATAGGCTTGTTCAGAATGTGTCATATGAGAGTGTATAAGATGTTAGTATACAAATTAATCATTTTTGTAAACTTTGATCATTTGATTAAAGTGATATCTGCTGGATTCCTCCCAATTCTCCTCCCTCATCCCTCCTTTTTCTCCCCTATTTTCGCCTTTTAATTAATAGTCTGTGTATGTTGGGGGATACCTTGAAACTGTGCAAATCTTTTGTCATTTATTTTAGCATCCATTGGTGGATTTTGTCTGCAACAATTATTGTGTTTGTCTAATACTGATTTTTCATTTCCCTCTTCTACATTTGGAAATTAGAATTTTGCTGGAAGGAGGAGTTATACCTTTTTTACATTTATTTATTAATATCAGTAAGGACTCAGATACCATTCACTGGCCTATAATCCACTACTGTAATTTTTTTTTGCCAAGTTGTTGACCAACCAAATAATTTTGTTGCTCAAATTTTTTATTTTGGCAATTGGGAACTTTTTCAAGTTGACTTCTGTGTCCTTTCAACATGCCTATGATACAGTAATTAAGAAGAAATTCCTGATGCAGATAGTGAGGGTATAGAAGTCCTCAGTAAGGTTTTCCTTTTAACGAAAAGGAGCCCCAAATCATTTTCCTTTCTAATAAAGAGCAGCCTGTAAAATTGAGCTGCAGACATAGATGCCAACAGTTATGCCAGTCATGTTCAAAATGGCAGCTGCATGTTCCCTTCTCTGCCAGACACATGTACAGTAAGGAGCAGACAAGATGGTGCTGGCCAAGGGGAAAGTTCATTTGCATAATAAAATTAGGGTGGGGCAGCCAGCATTCCCATGCAATATGATGGAACCAATATGTGAGCCCTAGGTATATCAAACACTGCCTCTTCATGCCAGACTATAAAATCGGGACATCCGCAGCTGGTGGGCCTTTTCCTCTGGGAAGTCCTCTGTCTCTCACTAGACAGCTGTTTTCCTTTCTCTTTCTTTTGCCTATTAAACCTCCTCTCCTAAACCCCTCTTGTGTGTCTGCATCCTAAATTTTTCTGGCAGGAGACAGCAAACTTCAGGTATTTACCCCAGACAATGTAGCCACTTCACCTACATAACTATTTTTTTGTATTTGTTGTTATTTCTTAACCTCTGGCACCTACACTATAAGCCTATGTAATTTTTTGAGCACTCCTTTTTCTAACAACATGAGGTGTTTCAGGTTCATTTTGTACCTTCCTGCCCCAACCCTCAATTCAACTGTTTCTTCAAGGACTTCTGATTTTTTTTTTTTTTTCTGTTTATGAGAAAATGGTATTTAGAAACCAAAACCTGGGTGCCAGGTGTGCTTATTACTACTGAGTTCTTACTACTTCTACATTCCATCAGTGGACATTTAGAAAATACATATGTGAAGAATAATATACATATACATGCCTCTATACTTTTTCATCTGTGTAAGTTTTTGTTTTGAACTCATTTCAAATATACAGAAAAGTCACAAGAATCATTTAGTGAACTATTTTTTCCCCATGTCCTCCAATAAATATTTGCTTTGTTTAGTCATTTTCTCTCTACATCTCTCTTCTTTTTGTGAGTTATTTGAGAGAAAATTGCATATATAAACCTCCTTTATTCCTCAATTCTTGTATTTTCTAAAAACACTGTTTTGACTTCCATTGTTTATGATGAGGAGTGGATCATTCAAATGAGTGTCACTCTGTATATAGTGTGTTACTTTTTAGTGACTACTTTAAAGATTTTCTTTTTTTCATTTGGTTTTTAGCAATTTGATTATGGTATGCTTTGGTGCAATTTACTTTGTGTTTGTTATTTTTGTTGGGTTTTGAACCACTTGAATCTATAAATTTATGTCTTTCATGGAATTTGGGAAAATGTCATTCTCATTTTTTTTGTCCCTATAACCTATTTTGCACTGATAGTGGTATGTTCCTGATCGTTATGTGATTTTGTCAATTTCGCCTTGTATGTCTTGTAGTCTCTGCTTCATATAGGTTGTTGCTATGTTATTTAGTCCATAAGCATACATAATTGTTATGTGTTCATTGTAAATTGTGGCTTTTACCATTGTAAGTTTTCAATCTTAATCTCATTTAGTACTTTTTGGTCTGAATTCTACTTTGACATTAGGATCATAACCCTCCTTTCTTATTTCTAATTGCTGATTTATGTTTGCTCATCCCTTTAACTTTTTTGAGTTACTGTTTTAGTTGTGTCTATTATATACAATATGTAATTGGATTTTTGCCTATGATTTAATTTCAAAATCTTTTCATGCCAATATACCCATTTATATTTTTTGTATGACTGATATGTTTGGACTCAACTCTGGCCATATTAGCCTGTGTTAAAATTACTATGTATTGTTAATATTTGTTATTTTTTCTCTACATAGTTTTTCTTATTTTACTATTTTTTGTATTCAGGAAGTTTTTATTTTTGTTCTAGTGGTTTTCTTTGTGTATGTAATTTTTATAGGAGCTTTTTCTCTTATTTAACTTTTCCTGTCTTCCCTGCCAGTTTTAAATTCTGTCCTCTGATTCCAAATTATTTGTTGAACAGTTGGTGATGTTACTCTACTTCTCTCTCTCCCTTTTCTCCCATTTTATTTAGTTAACATTCTTTGCATGTCAGAACATGTAACATGTCCATACAGTCAAACAATGTCCCTACCTTGTTTGATTCTTACCTCTCCACAATTATATATATTAAATAAATTTTTTTTGTTGTTCATCCTTTTCTTCTATTCCTCTTGATCAGGTTAACTCTTAATCTGTAAAAACTTTTAAAAACTCTGCTCAAATTGCTTTGGAAATAACACTTTCAGAGATTTAGCTTTCTGTTTCATCAGCTGTCTCTTTTGTCCTCATCCCCTGTCTCAGTGCAGTGCTCTAGGAATACCTCTTATCAACAAACATATTAATATTATAATTTTCTGTTTGAGTTTGTCTCCTTGAGTAGACTTCTAATTACATGAGCTATATTTATAGTCTCAGAACCTTACATAGTGCTAGGTAGTGAGCTTCAATTTATGTTTGTTAAATGAATGAATACAAGTATTGAAAAGTTAGAAAATATTTCCAATCAAGCAAAAATAAAAAAGTAAAATAAAAAGATCTGATTTTGGAAAGAGATAAAAACTCTGGAAATAATTGTCCAGAATAATTTTTTTCTGAGTTGATATGATGCTCTCAAAGCTACTGCATTGAAGAACCTATACTTCATTATTTTGGAAGTCATGAATTCATTTTCTTAATCACATGGTTTGGTTTTAATTTATTTAGTTGAGCCTGAATTGAGGGAAGTATTTAAATACTTTGTAATTGATTTCCTAGAGGTGACTAGAATTCAGTCTTCTTAGAATCTAGCATCCTAGCAGCTTTTGAAGTCTCACCAGTGTATAGTCTTAAAAATGTGTCTCCATAACATTGAAACAAGCATTAAATGATTTTATCATTTATGAGTTTCAGCCAAAGCCTATAATTGTTTTTCTCATACTATTGCATAAAAGTCAATAAAACCCAAGCCAAGCATTATTGACTTTTGATACCAAAACTTTGTTTTTAAAAATGTCTGTCATTAAGATTTGGCAGTTGCATTGCTTTATCTCCTCTGACCCCTTCTCTCAATGAGAATGTCACAAAAGAATAATCAGCCTAAAACTCTTCTTTGACATATCAGGCATTTTTACTGTATTATTTTAGTTCAACACAACATCATGAATCAAACATTCTGGTTTCTACTGCAATCACGCTAGTTGTTTTTCTCAAATATATTATGCATTTTAATAGTTGAAAAATTAGGCTTTTTAATAAAAACATGTATTTAGCAATTAGTTGATAAGGATTGCCATTTTAATCTTCTCACCACATTTCAAGAAGCTAACTAAAACTGTTCTTTTTTTTTCTAGTTTTGTAACACTTGGAAAGAATTTAAAATGTTATTGTGCTTCTTGCAGGTTTTCTTTTTTCTTTTTTTTTCCACATGGAAACAGAAGGCTGTGTAGGTGCCTTGTAAAAGGCTGTCTTGGTGACATCCCTAACAAGAACCTAAAGCAATCTTGCTAAAAAATATTTTTGAGTTACAGCTTTGAAATATTCTAAAACAGAAAAGTCATTATCAAGAAAGAAAATGTAGCCATTTGACCACATTTGCCAGTGAGTTTCCTTCCTTGGTTAGAGGAGCAGAATTCTTTGTCTTAGATTACCTGGTAATTGTATTGACAATAGCAGCTCATTTACCTTTGCAATACAAATGAAGGATGAGAGGGGTTTGCTAATTGCACCAGTCTTTGTAAAGGTCGAATGGAGTTTAGTTTTTCTCTTGTTTATCCTTGTCAACCCTGAGAATCTCATCGGAGACAGAAGGTAGAGGTAAAGTGGTAAGTAGTGGATAGGCCCTGTTCAGGTGGCAAGAAGTCCTATTAATGACCATGGGTTTTCTTGGCTTCATATTCTCATTTATAAAATGATCAGACTAAATAAGAGTACCTCTAGAGTCTTTTCTATTTCTAACATGCTAAGATACAGGAACCAAAATGTTAACAGAAAGGGGTCCCAATCCAGACCCCAAGAGAGGGTTCTTGGACCTCATGTAAGAAAGAATTTGAGGTGAGTCTATAAAGTAAAGTGAAAGCAAGTTTATTAAGAAAGTAAAAAAAATAAAGAATGGTTATTCCATAAGCAGTGGTATAGGCTGCTCAACTGAGTATACTTATAGTTATTTCTCAATCATATGCTAAACAAGGGGTGGATTATTCATGAGTTTTCTGGAAAAGAGGTGGGAAATTACCAGAACTGAGGGTTCCTCTTACCTTTAAACCACATGGGGTAACTTCTGGACATTGCCATGGCATTTGTAAACTGTCATGGCACTGTTGGGAGTGTCTCTTAGGGTGCTAATACATTATAATCAGCATATAATGAGCAGTGAGGACGACCAAAGGTTACTTTTGTTGCCATCTTGGTTTTGGTGGGTTTTGGCTGGCTTCTTTTTCACGCAGTGTTTTATCAGCAAGATCTTTGTGAACCGTATCTTGTGCTGACCTCCTAACTCACCCCGTGACTAGGAATGCATAACCTACTAGCAATGCAGCCCAATCGGTCTCAGCCTTGTTTTGCCCAGCCCCTATTCAAGATGGATTCACTCTGGTTCAAACACTTCTGACAAAACTACTAAAAATTTTTAATATAGAAATTGAGATCTTCTAATATTTTTCTTTTACTATTGTATATATCACTTCTTTTCCTTTGTACAACCTACTTAAAATTTCAACTCATTCAGAAGATACAGGAGCTGACTGACCCTGTGGCCTCTGCTGTATTGGAACACTGCCTACCGTAAGGAAATCACTTTGGAGGTTTCAGGCTTTGAATTTTATTTCCTGTAGTTTTTTCTCTCTTAAATATTATGTAGGCTTTTCCTGAGTAAGGGTCATTTTCACTTAACTTTTTGATGGTATAATGCACTGAATGTTTGTGTCCCCCACAAATTCAAATGTTGAAGCCCCTTGGAAGGGTTCAACATTAGAGGGAAGCCCCTAACCCTCCTTGTGGCTATACTTGGAGACAGGGCCTCTTAGGAAGCAATTAAGGTTGGATGAAGCCATAAGGGTGGGGCCCTGATAGGATTATCATCTTTATTAAAAAAGAACCCAAGAGCTTCGCCTATAGTCCTGCCCACTACCACACACACTGAGGGAAGACCATGTGACTACACAACATGGAGGTGGTTGTTTCCAAGCCAGAAGGAGAGCATCACCAGAAACCAAATTGGCTGGAACCTTGTTCATGGACTTCTAGGCTCCAGAACTGTAAGAAAATACATTTATGTTGTGGAAGCCACCCAGCCACCATGGTATTTTGTTATGGCAGCCTGAGCAGAGATGGTAGCAATGTGGACTCTTTTGGGACTTCTCTATTGTAAGAACATGAGAGAAATGTGTGTATGTTGAGGGTAGTGTTTAGGGATGCAGTATAAAAATATTTTACAAAGTACTTTCTTTTCTTTCTTGCTTTCACTGCGGACAGTGTTTCTCCTGAAGATACCACTTAGTCACAGTCCCCAAAGTCTGTTCATCCTTTCATTAACCATTTATCTAGGGCACAGAGGCTTGTGGATATTTTCTTAGCCTCCCACTGCTATTTCTTGCCAACAAACACTTGCCCTGTGTGAAGTTCCTGAAACATGGCTATGTCACACCTGACTTGTCTTTCCCATTGGTCATTTCCTATTCAGGTCGCTCTTTCTTCCTCCTGTAGAGCTTTAGTGTCTCTGAGTCCCCGTCTCCCACTGCTGCCATCACCACAGGCAGCTTACTTGGGAATGACCCTTTCAGCAACTCAGGCTCAAAGCACCTGGGCCTCTTCAAATTTTAGTATTATTCATATCCATTTTATATCAATATCCCGTGTGCCTGGTCATAACCTGCGCCTAACTCCTGACCTGAAAAATGCATCACCACTGAAATGTAGACGCTAACATCAACCTTTAGCTATGCTTTTCTATTCATCCAGCTGTTTTCATTTTTTTCCTTTCACTTCACCTTTTCTTTTACCTCATAAAACCTCCAGACTTCGGACCACTTTCATTTCTGTCCAAATATCCCTCTTTTGGCCTATTATTATCTAGCCTAGACTCTGGCATGCCACCTCAGGTCCTTCTGCCAGCCTTTTTAACTACTGGCCACCATCATTTTTCTCTCACCCATATCCAGCCAATTCTTAGACTTGGATGTATCCAAACACTCCTGCCTTTGGGGCTGGCCCTGCTCCATGACAATTTTGCTAGTTGATGCTCCTCAATTCCGAAGTCTCCATTGTAGACTGTGCCTTTAAGAGCAGTTGAATTCAGGAATAGAAGGCCAAGTTAATCATACTCTTCTGCTAAAGCCATGTTATCATTGTTTGTCCTTGTAAAGCACTTCTGGTCAGTTTGCTCTCTAATTTATTAATTCATTTCCTTTTTACCCATGTCTTTCATTCTTATTCCACTGCTCCTAATAAGCAGCCATTTTATTGTATATATTTTTACATTTGAATGTAGTTTTACCATATGTGTATAGTTTTATGGCTGTTTAAATTCATATAACGTTAGTTTATTCATGGCATTATTATTCTCACTTTTTTCACCAAGTACTACATTTTTTTTTTTTTTTTGAGACGGAGTTTCGCTCTTGTTACCCAGGCTGGAGTGCAATGGCGCGATCTCGGCTCACCGCAACCTCCGCCTCCTGGGTTCAAGCAATTCTCCTGCCTCAGCCTCCCGAGTAGCTGGGACTACAGGTGTGTGCCACCATGCCCAGCTAATTTTTGTATTTTTAGTAGAGACAGGGTTTCACCATGTTGACCAGGATAGTCTCGATTTCTTGACCTTGTGATCCACCCACCTCGGCCTCCCAAAGTGCTGGGATTATAGGCGTGAGCCACCGCGCCCGGCCCCAAGTACTACATTTTTAAGATTAATTTTTGTAGCTCTGTGAATATGTGTTTCTAAGGTATTGTTTCTATTAGCTGCACAACCATTTAGTGTGCATCAAAAACATTTCACCTATCCTTTCTCCTAGTTATGGGCAGTCAGGTTGCCTGCAACTTTTTGATATTATAAACAATAATGGATGTCCTTATCAAATACCTCCTAATGGATATAAGTAATAATTTTACTGGTAATAATGTTCTTTTTATCATTGTATAATGTTACTAAATATATGTTATCATTATTTCATAAGGAATGTACCACATAACAATGTTTTGGTTGATGATGGACAAAGAATATAATGGTGGTCCCATAAGATTATAATGGAGCCGAAAAATTCTTATGACTTAGTTTGGATGATCCAGACCCTGTGTAGGCCTAGGCTATTGTGTGTGTTTGTGTTTTAGCTTTTAACAAAAAAGTTTAAAAATGAATAAATAAAAACAGGAAAAAGCATTTAGAATAAGGATATAAAGAAAAAATTTGTGTATAGCTGCACAATGATTGTGTTTTAAGTATTATGAATCAAAAAGCTAAAAAATTAAAACGTTTATTAAGTAAAAATTTACACTAAGCTAAAGTTAATTTATTATTGAAGAAAAAAATATTTTAAAACACATTTAGTGTAGCCTAAGTCTACAGTGTTTCTAAAGTCTGCAGTAGCATACAGTAATGTCCTAGGCCTTCACATTCACTCACCACTCACTCACTCACTCACTCACCCAGAATGACTTCCTGTCCTGAAAGCTCCATTCATGGAAAGTACCTTATACAGGTGTACTACTTTTTATCTTTTACACCATATTTTTATTGTAGGTTTTTAATGTTTAGCTATATTTAGATACACAGTTACCACTGTGTTCCAGTTGTCTACACTACTCAGTATAGTAACACGTTGTACATGTTTGTAGCCTAGGAGCAATAGGCTGTACCACATAGCTTAGGTGTGTAGTAGGCTGTATCATCTAGGTTTTTGTAGTTGCTTTATGATGTGCACACAATGACGAGATTGCCTAACAATGCATTTCTCAGTACATATCCTCATGGTTAGGCAACTTGTGACCATACTTTCACTAATGATGAACTAGGATGGTATGCTAGTGGATTGAAATCCATTGGTGTAGTGTGATTATTTGGGAATTTGAAATAAATAAGGATAATGATAAATACAAAGATAATTGAATTGTATTGTTGTTATAAATTGCATTGATACCCTGTAGATGGAGAAAGAAAAGTTGAGGTCAATTAGCAAACAATTGAAAACTGAATAACACAGCTGGTCTCTTTGGTAACTTACAATGAATTTATTGACTTGATGGTACTCTCTTATGATATGCAATTTAACATTCTGGTAAGGGATCCAGGGGGTGAGGCAAACTTGCTACCAGGGCAAAAAATGATGGCCCAAATGAATGAGGTTGAAATGCCCAAATTGCCATGACATACATTAGAAAAGATACTACAGTAAAGGGTTCAGAAAGTGGACATGCTGGACATATAACATTGTACGTATAAGGCCAGAAGACACCTCAGAAGGTTGTGTTTTACAGGGATGCACAGAGGACACATCATTCACCAAGGCCATCAGGAACAATTTGATGGAAGAGCCACCAGCCAGGAGGTTCAATGACAGTTCTCTGTTAGCCAATGCTGTTGGTTGGAGAGGCTATCACAGAACTTGTCTCATTGGTAGCATTGGAAATGATAGTGCTCTGAAGTGTAGAGGCCAGATGGTGTGCTTAACTGCTGGAAATGAGGGATCATGATTATCAACACAATCAACAAGCTTGAATTAACAGTCTAGGGAGCCTGACCAGTTGAGAATTATGCAGACTATTATCGTCATTAGATAGGAGCAAATAGAGCCTCCGCTGTAGTCCTCATGCTTTGGGGCACCATATTGGTAATTTTAAAAGTCTCAGTCTGGTGCTGGGACCAACTGAGACTGGGACTGCCATCCAGGTGGGATGCCCCAAGACTAGACCAGGACCCTCGTGAGTTCCAGTTCTCATTTCTCCCCTTTGACCTGCTATACTGCATGGAGAGTCAACCATATGCCAAGGTTTTGTTAACATCATCATGATGTGCCATAATATAGTCCAAATAGATCTAGACCATCTGGACACCCCAGAAATCATCATACCGATCCATCACATCAGTGATATCCTGCTTATCAGGCAGAATGAACAGGAGGTAGCTAGCATGTTAGAGGCCTTGGCAAAACACACGTGATAATCCTGAAGAACATTTAGGGACCTACGACTTAAATAATTAGGAGTTCAATGGTAAAGACCATGTTGGGGCATCCCCTCCAAAGTAAAAGACAAAATGTTTTATTGTGCATCTTTGCCTACAAAGAAGAAATCATAGTGCCTGGGAGATCTCTGAATTGCAGAGATAACATATTCTAAACCTAAGAATACTGTTTCTCCTCACATTGTTGATGATATGGAAGACTGTCAGATCTTTTCAACAAGTCAAGCCTATGGTGGAATTAGCCCAGCTACTTGAACTTATGGCTGTAGATCCTATGTTGTTGGAGATGCCAATGGTGGAGAAAGATGCAATGTGGAGTTTCTCCCAGTGGAGGAATGTCAAATCATTCCCTGTAGGCTTTGGAGTAGTCTTGCCATCTGCAGCATAGAATTAATTTCTGAATTAATTGTTGTGAATTAATGGTCCCTAAATGTTCTTCAGGATTATCACACGTGTGTTTTGCCAAGGCCTCTAACATGTTAGCTACCTCTTGTTCGTTCTGAAATTAATTAATTCAGAAATTAATTAATTTTTGTTCGTTTCTAAAAAACAGCTATTGGTGTGCTATTGGAGCCCAAATAATCAAGAGATGGGGCACTTGATTTTGGGATCCCCCCAATTATTTTGCATCTTGAACTTGCCATCATGATCTGGATTCTGTTGGTCCTACCAGATTAAAAACTCAGGTAGGCCCGTGGCAATTCATTTTAAATTTAAAATAGGAAATTGGGGACTAGATATAAATAGGACACAAGATAAAAGCAAGTTGAATAGGTGGTCAACCCGTCTCCCTATGCTGTTCATCCTATTGGCACCATCACCCTTCCCACACTTTAGATATGGGAGGTCTTACCTGACCAGCTGAAGGAAAAGTAGAAAGCCTGGGCTTGCTTTATAAACAGGTGGCTTCATATGAGTGTAAGCTGGATGTGGATAGCAGCTGACTTACTTCTCCACTCAGGATGGTCTTGAAAGACAGTAGTGAAGGAAAATATTCCCAGTGGACAGAGTTTTGGGTGGTTTACTAGGCTATCCAGTTTGTATGGAAGGAGGTTATGCTGTACAAGGACTCATGGGCAATGATGAGCTGGTCAGAGATGGAAGGAAAGAAGACATGAAGATTAGTGACAAGATGTGAAGATTAGTGACAAGAGAGACATATAGTTGGACATATGGGAGTGGGCACAAAGTTTAAGGATTTTTCTGTCATACGCTAACATGCCCCAAACATGAAATCCACCAGGGAAGAGCCACTAAACAACTAAGTAGACAAAACGGCTTGGCCATTTCATATTAGCCAGCTTTCATCAGTGGCCACCTCAGGGCTGACATGATGGGCACATGAATGAAGTGGCCACGTTAGCAGGGATGGAGGCTATATTTAGGCTCCGTACCGTGAATTCCTACCTACCAAGCCTCATCTGCTGCCTCTGAAGCTCTGATCAGCCAACAATAGAAAACAACACTGAGCCCCTTATAAGACATGATTCCTGTTTCATAGGTGTTACTCCCTGATGAACTTTTGTACTTTCTACCCTCTTTCCGTCTCTGCTTCCCAGAGAACATCATCTGGGACAACACGTCTTTCTCAAGAAGACATTATCTACGGTGTTTTCCCCCCAAAGCCTGTGATCCTTCTAAAACCACTGTCTGACGCTTGTACCTGTCACTCTCTAGAAGTTGACCTTGCCTCTAACTTCACAATCAATTAAAATGTCCCACCGCATTCCATCCTCAAAACTAAAAATATTATGCATCCTCCTCATCTACTTTTGAACTACTGAAGTAAAAATGCCCTTTATCCCATTCAATACCAGTGACTTCCTTTGTGTCCTCTCTTCTTTGTTCAATTATTTTCCTCTTAATAGCATTCCTCAAAAGACAGGAAAATGCAAATTTCTCTTCTTAAAACAAACACAAGAACAATAAATATTTTCCATTACCTGCACCCTTTTCAACATCATAGCTGAAGCTCATGAAAACTCAGTGTACTCTTAATATCTCCATTTGTTCGTCTTCAGCTTTCATCTATTATGGTTTTAGTGATTTTTTTTTTTTTTGGTCTGAACAAAATAATTCTCCACACAACTATTTTATATTTATTTATATTTATTCTAATAAGACCAGAGATTCTTTGTGTTAAATATTTTATTGGTAAATCAATCAGTGGAAAATTTTTGATGAAATGTAAACTCAAATTTCTAAGCACTTGGAAAGAATCTGTCCTCTAGTTAGGGGAGGGAAGTCCAAGGCTGGTGATGTAGACCCAGACAGAGGGGGCAGGTGTGTGGCATAGATATTCTTCTTGCACTACTTCCACAGATATCGTCTATTCTCCATGAAGAAGGCAAGTCTTTAGTATTCTCCTAGTCCCTGTAGTAAGAGTGGAGGCCTAGTGGTGGGATGGGGGTTGGGCAACAAAGGAAAGAAGGGTTATGTGAATAGTCTGACCCAGAATATTGACAGATCTCACCTCTCCCCCCTACCTCCCTCCTCTCCAAATAATTTCCATTCACTGACACTGACCTCAAGTACATATTGATTTGAGGACTTGACATTAAGGCTCATATGACCAATAGGCTTAACCTGTAAAACTCCATAGGTCTTTCTGTTATTAAGATTCAGATGCTTTTTAAAATTCAGGTGAGCTGCCTATGGTCTCCTTTTTCGATGGCCTTAGGGACTCAGCCTCCTTTCTTCTTCCTCTTCTCTTAAAAAAAATAACCTTTATTACCTCCTTCTCCCTTATTATTATAAAGGTGATACTTGCTCATGTGAGAAAAATCAGAAACTACAGAGAAACCAAAAATTAAATTATTTATAACTATTTTTATTTTAGTACACGTATTTTTCAAGCTTTTGTTATGCTGGGTATCTGTTTATATGCAAAAGTCATATATGTACATTTTATTGCATTAGGCCATGATAGAAATGAACCCACATACATATACAGATGCACATTAAAAAACTGACCAAAGTTGTTTTATAACAGCATTCTTACTTGCTTTTCAGAAAAATGTTCATTTCGTTTTTAATAGCTGCCTGAGTTTTATTATATGTTATACCGTGATTTACTCTGGTAAGTGCCTATTCTGCACATTTTAGGTTTCTAGTTTTTTTCTTTTTTAAATCATATTAACACTGCTGTGGAAAATAGTCTTATATTTAAATCTTTGCACCCATTGTCAATTTCACTTCCAATGAGTGGAATTCTGGGTCAAATGAGATGCATATTTTTGATATAGTTTGCTGTATTTATTTCCAGAAGACTTAAACAAATTTTTACTCTTACCTGAACTTCGAGAATCCTTGCTAACACTAGCTAATCATCATTAAAAAATATCTGTCCAGTGTGCTGAGCAACAAATTGTATCTCCTTCTTTTTTTTTTTTTTTTTTTTTTGTGGGGGGGGGCAGAGTCTTGCTCTGTCGCCCAGGTTGGAGTGCAGTGGTGCAAACTCGGCTCACTGTAACCTCTGCCTCCCAGGCTCAAGCAATTCTCATGCCTCAGCCTCCTTAGTAGCTGGGATCATAGGCATGTGCCACCACACCCAACTAATTTTTTTGTGATTTTTAGTAGAGATGGGGTTTCACCGTGTTAGCCAGGCTGGTCTCAACAAACTCCTGGCCTCAAGTTGATCTGCACGCCTCAGCCTCTCAGAGTACTGGATTACAGGTGTGAGCCACCACGCCCAGCCAGGTTATCACCTTTTCTTCATTAAAGCTCTGGCCACCTGTGTCTTGTGAAGATCAAATCCTACAAACAGCTGCGGAGTAGAAGGCAGCCAATCTTCCTTACATACCCATGCCTTACGGGGCACTGTGCTAGGTTCCAGGACTACTGAAATAAATACGGCACAGTTCAGTCTACCCTGCATTAGAGTTTAGGGGAGCTGGGGGCAGGAAGTTATAGAGAGACCAGCAAATACATCATTACAATCCAGCGAGGTAAGTGTAATAGTGTGGGAATGTTGTGGGAATACTCAGTCAGGAAGTGAGCTGAGTCACAAGTGTTAACTCTGAATTAAGACAAATCAAGATTAGGAATTAACCAGGCATAAAAGTGGGTTTTGGGACAGGGATACAGCTTGTACCCAGGCAAGAAACTGGAGTATATGGTGGCCTAGTTGGGAACAGCAAGGCCTGGTATGACTGCAGCAGCCTGCGTAAGTTGGGGGAACAGCAGTGAATGAACCTAGAAAGCAGCAGGAGTTGTATTATCAAGTTGGCTGTCAGCATTTAGAGTTCTTTTCTTGTGGGAGTTAAGAAGTGCTGGAAGATATTAAGCGGAAAGTCACATGATTCCATGTGCATTTCGGAGAACTGGTGCAGTGCGGAGGGTCAGTTGGAGGGTCTTTGGACGGGAAGTAGCAGAGCTAGCTAGGAGCCTAGTGCATCAGTCCGGGCCAGAGATGAGGACTGCAGAGGCTCACACAGGAGGAGAGGCCAGGAGGGTGAATTTAAAAGATAATACATGGGGATGGTAACAGCATTTGGGCTATTCGGACTGTTGAGTATAAAAGAAATAGAATGTCTGGGCTTGGGTCATCTGGCTGAATAGCAGGGCGGTTACAGCCATAGATTTATTTTGGTTCCACAGCCCAATCCTTTCCTGTCTTATGGTACCACATTACATGAATATATTAGGCTGCTTTGTCACATACTGGAAGAAAAATAACTGCTATGGAGTTGAGAGGATAAGAGGAAGGTGAGCAGAATGCTCGAAAAGGCGAGTCAGAAATTATTCTAAGATCAGTCAGGCGGGAATATAATGGTAAAAAGAAAATACGATAAAACCAAAGGCAAGAAATCGTATTTTCAGTAGAGATGGGGTTTCACCATGTTGGCCGTGATTGTCTTGATCTCTTGACCTCGTGATCACCTGCCTCAGCCTCCCAAAATATTGGGATTATAAGCGCAAGCCACCGCGTAGTAGCGTGCCTGTAGTCCCAGTTACTAGGGAGGCTGGCAGGAGAATTGCTTGAACCCAGGAGGTGGCGGTTGCAGTGAGCTGAGATCAAGCCACTGCACTCCATCCTAGAGACAGAGCAAGACTCCGTGTCAAAAAAAAAGAAAAAAAAAAAAAGAAAAATTATTTAGTATTTATACAAGGTGAATAAGAATTTGTTAATAAAGTCTTGAAGTAACAAATTAGAAGCTAACTCTGAATATATAAAGGGAAAAAATTGGGACAATGAAGCATAGAAATATTGAGACCTTGTAACAGGTAGGGGTAGAGTATGAAAATATTAGAGGAGTCAAAAAAGTTTATATCACAAATGAGAAAGCTCCCATCTGAAACTTAGATATGGCCTTTAACTAAATTACACCTGGTTCAAGCATAGGGACGATACCCCCACAAATGCCTACAGGTGTGAAAAAACATCATTCTTTGAGTACTTAGGGGCAATATCCTAAAAGACCACAAGGTGGTAATGTAATTTCACGTCTGTTTTTGAGTCTTTGAATTTGTGGTTGCTTTCACTCTGGTAGTGCCCTCTTTTTCTGTTCATGTTTATGCCTTTATCTCTCTGTGTTTTAGCCTTTTAAATTTTTCAGTCTTTATCTAATTTATGTATCCCTCTTTTGAAATTTTTTCTTTCCTTCACTTCTCATGTTATCTCTTTAACTGGCCATCACTACAACTAGTGGAATTTTTCCATTATTCACTGAATAGAATTTAGTTTTGTCACTACATTAAGCAGAGTTTATTGTGGAAACATTAAAACCTATGTGAAAGTGCACAGAATAGTATAATAAATCCTATCAACCTGTCGTAGGAACTGATCACGGCCTTCACCATAGGTCAATTATCCAGAGTCAAGGTCATCAGTTCACAGCCCCTCTTAATTTCACCCACATCCCACTCACTTTCCTGCTTCCTATTTTATTTGAAAGCAAGTTCCAGTTCTGTAACAAGTGCACCTGTAAATATATCTGTATATGTTCATCATTCATGAGGACCCTTCAACCTAACCATGATGCCAGTATTGCTCCTAAAACTAGTAACAATTTCTTAGTATCACAAAATCCAGTTAATGTTCAAATTGCCAACGGTCCTCTAATGTCAGTTAAAAATGATTTTATAATTTGTCCATTGGAATCAGCATTCAAATAGAGTTCAATTTGTGATTGGTTGGTTTTCTCTTAATATTTTTTATTCGACAGGTTTCCACTTTCTCTTTTTTTTCAACTTGCAATTTATTTGTTGAGGGAACAGTTATTTTTCTGTAGTTTCCTTCTGTCTGGATTTTTCTGATTGCTGTCAACTTTTAAAATGGTTAGGGAAGCATTTTGCAATTTTCCAAAAAAACTTCAGATGAAGCTAACAACTTGTTTTCTTTGTTCCTGTAGCTTGGCTTCTGAATGTTGCAGGGAAAAAAAAATTATATACCTGTACAATTTGTGGCAATAGTATTTAGCCTCAGGTGAACTATTGATATGGATTACAGCATCATGTTTCTTGCCGCTAATAAATTTTATTTTTTTCGGTTTCAAACGTTTACCATGCTTCTTAAAACTCTGAGGTGCATTTTATTTTTAAATCTCTTCCTGCGCCAGTCTCCATTTGCTACCTCTTCTCTTTATCTTACATCGACCTCCTCACTGGTCCTTGCATTCTGGTCTCACAATTTTAAACGAATTTCTTGCCTAAATCCTAGCAAGGGCCACTGCATGACGCTGGGCAGGTTGCATTCTGCAAATAGGTACTCAGCTCGAGAGGAGGGGGTGCTCCGCCTGTCAGTCTCTGTGCCTTTGCACCTCTGCGGGGAAGGGGTGTTTTTCTCTAATTTACACAAATGGGTTAGTGAGCTAGTGGTAGCCCTTTTCTCGCTTTCTCTGTAACTTTGAACAATTTATATTCAGTCCTCCCCTCCATGGCCCACAATATCCTCTATAAAGACTCTAATGATCATCTGCTTTCTAAGTACAGATGGTCTATCTTCTGTCTTCCTTCTCTTTTACCTGTATGTAGCTAATAGCACAACTGATTGTCCCCAAATGCAATGGGTTCATCTTTTCAGGACACTTTCCTCTGCTGTTTTCAGGAACACCCTTCTCTCCCAGTGCTTTTATCTTTCTCACTGTTTCTTCCTTGCTTCTTTTGCTGGCTTCTCCTATCTCATAAATGTTGTGTTAGCTCATGGTTTTTCTACTCCTCTCCCCTGTTCTCCTCATCGGCTCTGCCTGGTTTTATCTGCCTCCATGGCTTCAGCACCATCTCTAACTCTATACTGATGATTCCAAGATCTCTAAAACCAGTCTCCACTTTTCTCTTTTGTGTTCCAGTCCCAAACTTCAAACAGCTTTCCACCTATGTCAGTCTGGAATCCTGTAGATACTTCAAAACGCTTCTGTCTTGTATTATTGATCTCCATCACCACCCATTCAGTTTCCCAGGCTAGAGATTTTATAGTAATCTCTCAGTCACCCCACTCTCTGATGTATTAAATCCAATCAACTCCTAAACTCCTTTTAGTTTACTTCATTTATGGAGGTGCTGTGAGGCAGTGTCCTCAGCACTAAGAATTCAGCAAAAATCCCTGCTCTCATGGAACATAGAATGTTGTGGGAGACAGAAAATCATTAAATAAATGCATGGTATAAAATACAATGATAAGTGCATTGGCGAAACTTTGGCATGTGCCTTGTCTGATGTTTCCTTTCCGCCTGCTCTCACTGGTGTCCTGGATGCCTAACAGGTGCCTCTGCTTCTGGCCTTTTTCTCTGCCACGCTTCAATTTAGTTAGCATTTTTTTTAAAGAACCCCAAAAGTCGGGCTTTATCATGCAATGCTTTTGCTCAAAAACAATGGGTACCCTTACCTTAAAAATAATATCTAGACTCTTAAGCATTGACACCAGGGCCTAAGCTAACCTTTTCCGTTGCCTGTCACTCTCCTCTGCTTCCTCCCTTTCCTCTTCCTGCCTCTATTGCTGTTATTATAGTCAGGTCAAGCTTCTTGCCTTTCCTAGCATGTGGCCTTTTCTAACAGCGTGTTTTAGCACAGCACCTGTTCTGCTTTAAGTACGCTCTACCACGTTCACGGCTTGAAGGTCGCTCCTCCGGGGAATAGTTCTTCAATCCTCTAGGCTGAGTTAGTATCTGCATCCTCCATGCTGGACTATGACTCTGTTCGTAGCTCTTAATAGGTTTTAAACCTGTTTTTCTTGAAATATAAGCCCAGGTGGTGGTGGAGCAGAAATATTATCTTCTGCATCCATGTGACTCATCATCCACGTGACTGCAGGGCCTACTGTGGGGCTTCGCCGGTGGTGAAAGAGAAGGCAGTCATCAGTGAGGACAGCCCAGGCTTTGGGGCCAGGCAGACCGGGGTCTGACACGCTCCCGTCACTCACTAGATTTGGGCAGTTTATTTACACTCCAGTGCCTCAGTCTCCTCATGTTTAAATGGATGTTGGTAATTGAACATATCTCAGAGAATTGTTGTAAAGACCGGTAGAAATTATGTATATAAATTGCTTCACACGGTGCATGGTAGCCATAAATGCTCAGTAATGCTGGCTTTCCCAGATGCTTATAAAATGAATGAAACTAGTATGACCTGTATTCTTATGATCCCCTGTTAAATGATTATCCTGTAAGCTACTAGTCCCCAAAAGAAAAAGAAAAGATTGCTCACCACTGATGTAGAGAATTCAGAGGGAATAATTCCATGAAGGGAATCTGGGAATACTTTGATAGGGCTCATGCCATTTTACTTTTATTTTATTTTATTTTATTTTATTTTTTGGTTTTTGAGACGGAGATTCATTCTTGTTGCCCAGATTGGAGTGCAATGGCACAATCTCAGCTCACTGCAACTTCCACCTTCTGGGTTCAAGTGATTCTCCTGCCTCAGCCTCCCAAGTAGCTGAGATTACAGGTGCACACCACCACACCCAGGTAAGTTTTGTATTTTTAGAAGAGACAGGGTTTCACCATGTTAGCCAGGCTGGTCTCGAACTCCTGACCTCAGGTGATCTGCCTGCGTTGGCCTCCCAAAGTGGTGGGATTATAGGCATGAGTCACCGTGCCTGGCCCTCATGCCATTTGATACCTCCATCTGGGTGTAACCTATACTCTTTATTGGGAGGGAAAGTGTCAGTGTCACTTTTTTTTAGGGCATCATCAGGCCTGTTATGAACTGAGGCAAAGAGTTTGTTTTAGAAGAATAACGGAGGTAGAGGCTCTGAGGAGACCATTAACTGGCCCAGCTGCCATTTCAGATGCAAGCAGGAGCAGGTTCACAGCATGCGCCACTCAGGGAGGGAAGAGAAAATGTCCGGGATTGTACTGGGAAGGTGTTGGAACATTTTGTGTGAATGGATACTTGGATGAAATGCTTCTAAGGCCCCAAAATGACACCACAGGCTGTAAATAGACAAGGGAGAAGGACAACAGAGAGGGATGTGCTTCTCCATGATGAGCACGTAGGTTCTATGTGGCTCAAGCATCTCTGATATAAAAAATGTTAACGAAAGCTCTGTTTTCAAAACAGCATCACAGAAAAACTACAACTCTGTATTTGAGATTTAATTCTGCCACTGCTCCTGATGCTTCTAGAATGACTAAAAATGGCTGAGTAAATGAATTTTGTTTTACAACATTCAGCGGGTCTGATACATTTGTTAAAACCTCTGGTTCTAGTACAAAACTATTCCTTTGGATGTTCTAAATATTAATTGGAAATGCTTCGTTAGTATGAAGAGTATCAGGGTGTGTATTTTCTTAGGTGGATTAGTAGCTGACTTATGCCATAATGCGGGGGAAATGTCTGTCAGCATCTCCCCCAGACCTTAGATACCCACTATTAATCACTTGTGTTGATGTCACCCACTGGTGTGCATCCTGGAAGGCTCTGCAAAAGGTTAATCTTTCATAGTTTCTTGGGATTTGGAGGGCAGCATCTGAAAACCTGGTTTTAATTTTGATAAATGAATTTAGCAAGTAGTTAATCCCTGAAAAGATTCAAGATTTACAAGTCAGTCAAGAGATGAAGTTAGTAATTTATTATACATGCAGGGCACTCCAATCACAAGATAACCCCTAAGCCCTTTGACAAATCAAATGAGAAAGAATCGAACGCTGCGTATAGAGATAAATTCATTACTAGGATTTGCCCCTCCTCTCTGCAGAGCTGTATTCCGTCTTCCCTTCATCAGGAGACCTTTTTCAGAAAACCCTGCTGTGCATGGTTCACTCCCTCTTTCTGACCTCTTCCAGCTCTTAGTTGACTACTTAAAATAATGCAGATGGTCCATGTGAAAAGTTTTGCTCAGTCTCACTCTCTAGAATGTTGGTTCTTCAACTAAACAATTTTATCCTGTGGACCCAATGTCTTTGTAACTGACCAAGTCTCTTGTACCCCTTTGACTTCAAAAAAATTTAAGAATATTGAATCCTAAGTGGAAACCATAAATGAAGATACGGTATACATTTTGGTGTGCTACCCTTCTCCCCTAAATTTCATTCTCTTCTGCATTTTGACTTTTGCCCTCTCTCAACTATTTTATCAAAAGCCATGCGTGTACTTTTGTGGCATGTTAGAGGAAGACAGGCATATGACTATTTTTCTGGTTGTAAGCTTTGTCTTGGGGTATAGAATGGATGTCCAGCAATTGTTTTTCAAATTAAAGAATTTCTAAGAGCATGCCGTAGTATCTTGAGGGCCGCTTCTAGAGTTATGTTTGTCCCCCTCGCCCCTTTCATGTGGAACCTCCGTCTTTCTCCTTCTTACCGCCCCCTAGATCCATCTTTCTAAAACGCAGGTCTGACCATTTGATTCTGACTTTTTTGTTCTTAAAAACCTTCAAGGCTTCATTGGTTTCTGTTGCTGGGATGAAGGTCACATTCCATGTGTGGTTTGTAAAGTCCTCCTCAACTTGGCCTTTTATTTCTCTATCTCTCTCCTACTCATGGCCACCTGTCACTTTATGCCACAGGCATTTTAAATAAGTTGTGGTTTCTGGCTGTAATTAAGGTCTCTAGTCAGTTGAATGTGTGTTAATCAAAAGGGATCTCCTAGGAGGACCTGACCTAATCAGGTGAACTCTTAAATGAAGTTAGAGAGAGTTGAAGCATGAGAGAGCTTCTCCTGCTGGTTTTGAGGAAGTAAGCTGCACCTTGTAGGAGCGTCAGGTAGCTAGGACCTCAGGGAATCCTCAGGAGCTGAGAGTTACTCCTAGCCAACACCTAGCAAGAATATGGTATGCTTAGTCCTATCAATGAAAGGAGCTAAATTCTGACAACAATCTGAATAAGCTGGGAAGGAAACTCTGGGTCACAGATGAGATCAGAGCACTGGCTGACAGGTTACTCTTAGCTCAGTGAGACCCTGAACAGAGGACCCAGTTAATCTGTTACTGGCTTCCTGACTCACAGACATTGCGAAATAATAATTTTGTTTTGTATTGTTAAGGGTTTTGTTGTTGTTGTATTTTTAGGGATGGGGTCTTGCTATGTTGCCCAGGCTGGCCTCAAACTCCAACAATCTTCCCACCTCAGCCTTCTGAGTAGCTGGGACTACAGATATGCACCACTGCACCCAGGTAAGTTTTTGTAATTTGTTATACAGTATTAGAAAACTAGTACAGAAGGACAGAGAGAAAGGATAGAAGGAGGAGAGAAGGAAAATGAAAGGAAAGGAAAAGGAAGATGAGAAGAGATAAAGGAAGAAAGGAATGAAAGAAGAAACGAAGGGAGGGAGAAAATAAGGATATTTGGTTATGATTTTGTCTCCCTTGCTGCCTTCTGATGACAGAAAAGCATACTTAGCCATAATTCGTACTCTTTTTTGGTAGAGTAATAAATAAGTCTTCATGAAGTCCTGTGTGGTTTGTAAGCTTCTAGATTACAGTTTACGGGAGGTTTGCAAATTTACTGCAGTATATCATAAGCATATGCCACTTTTGTTTTAGCTTGATTCTTTCAAAGTTGAGGGCCACTAAAAATGTTAATTTTCCTAAAGGAGTTTGTGTATTTCCTCCCCTTGGACAGGCTTTTTGGATTTTGACACCCTTCCATCCTTCTGCACTTGCCCATTTTTTTTCTGTAGAGTTGTCTTTTTCTCAAGGATTAATAAGAGTACTTTACAAAATATGGATATTAATCTGCTTTCAGTTATATGAGTTGAAAATAACTACTTCCAGATTGTGGGATAATCTTTTACTCTCTTGATGCCCTCTTTTGTTGAATAGCAGTTTTAAATTTTAATGTAATAAAATTGATCAATCTTTTCCTTTATGAGTTATACCTTTTTGCTATTTAAAAAACTTTCTATTTTACAAAGATATTTTAAGACATTCTCTTACCTTTTTCTTAAAAGTTTTGAAGTTTTGTCTTCAATGTTTTCTTTTCCATATGGATAACCAATTTTCCTCACACCATTTATTGAATAGCCTATCCTTTTTCTAGTGATCGCTAATGTAGGATCTGATATAAATTAGGTTTTCATAAATGCCTGCTCTGTATCATATTCCATTGATTCAGTTGTCTGTTCTCATACCAATACCACACTGTATTAGTTATTATAATGTTCACCCAAAGTTTTCCCATGTGGTAAAGCACTTTGTTCTTTCTTTTTAGGAGCATCTGGGCTTTGCTTAGCTATTGGTTTTCCACATGATTTCCACCCCTGCAAAAAACATTTTGTTATTAAAAGTTAAAAAGTAGAGTTAAAAAGATTTTACAGTAAACAAACACCCATGAACCCACCACCTAGAATCTATCATTAATATTTTATTTTTCTTTGTCACATAACTATCCATCTTTCCATCTGTCCATTAATGCTACATGAGATTTTTTAAAATTAGCTTTTAATGTCCCTTAAAAACCTTATTGGACTGTGATTGAAATTAAATAGAATATATAGAACAATTAGGGATAATTGACATTGTTATAATACATACTTATTATATAATTCATGAACATGGTATGTCTCTAATTTTTGTAAGTTTTTCATGCCTTCCAGTAAGGTATTATGTTTGTCTTCATAGAAATCTTGGAAAGCTTTTGTTAAGTTTATTCACACAACTTTGTTTTCTTGTTGGATTTAAGTGGTATTTAAAAAAGTTATTTATATACTAGATTTTTCTTTTTGAAAGGCAGTCTTGGTCTGTTGTTCAAGCTGGAGTACAGGTGTGATCTCAGCTCCCTGTAACCTTCACCTCCCAGGCTCAAGCAATTGTCATGTCTCCCAGGTAGCTGGGAGTACAGGAGTATGCCAGTGCACCTGGCTAATTTTTGTATATTTAGTAGAGAAGGGTTTCACCATGTTGGCCAGGCTGGTCTTGAACTCCTCACCTCAATTGATCTGCCTGCCTTGGCCTCCCAGAGTGATGGGATACAGGCATAAGCCACCACACCTAGCCCTAAAAGTTATACATTCTAAAGGTCTATTTCTGGTATACGAAACTATAATTGTGCTTATTATCTGGTATAAAATAATCTGTACATCAAACCCCCATAACACAAGTTTACCTGTGTAACAAACCTGCTCATGTTGCCCTGAACCTAAAAGTGTAAAAAAAAAACTTATAAAAATAAAAAAATAAAGTGCAGTTGGCTTTTTAATATTGATCTTCACACCAATAATCTTATATCAGGCTATTTAAAAATTTTTATGGTTCCAACATTATATATTCTTTTTAGTTTCCTTTATATACGAATAATAATAGTTGTTGGTTTTTCGTTTCCGGTTACCACACTTTTGACTTCTTTTTTCTTTGTTATTTCACTGGCTCTGATATCTTGTATAATGTGAACATAAGTAGTGGTATCAGGCATTTTTGTCTTATTTCTAATTTTAAAGTTAATGTTTTTACTTTTTTAGCATTGAGTAAATGTTTGCTGTAGAGTTTATTTTTTGGGGGGTAGATGTTTTTGTTTGTTAGCAAATTTGACATTTATTTTTGAAACAAATTATGAATTCCCATGCAGTTCTAAGTGTTTTGAAGTTTGAAATTATAAGAGTTTCTGTGAGAATGAGAATACAATTTCTCAGGGGAAGGTGTCTGTCATATTTTTATTTTTAGCCACTCCTCAAACCCTCACTCCCAAGCGCCACCTTTCCCTCAGCCTAATAATGCATATGCACTCAATAAACACCCATTGATTAATGCTTAGGTTTTTATGTGCTTTTAGTCCTGGGAGTTGATGGTACATTTTGTGTGAAAAACCCTTGTCAGTCAGCTTAACATTGTTCATCCTGAGGTGATATGTTATAAATGTCCATTTGTTTTTCTTTACATCTCAGACAAAGCAAGCACCCCCAAAAAGGTGTGTGTGTGTGTGTGTGTGTGTTTGTGTGTAAACTTTTAGCTCTTTAGTAATTCAGAGCTTCTATTAGAAGCTTAGAACTTCTAATAAAAAGAGTTACCCTTAGAACTCTTTTTCAAATAAAAGCCTTAACTTCCAGCAATGAGTACAGGTTAGAGCCAAGGTATCTGAACTGTGATGAAGAAGTAGTATGAAAGAAGACTGGGAATGTGAGGATTTTTAAATTTATTTCAGTCTTGCTGATAAGTAGGCATTCTTTCTCTTTGTCTAGACCTTTGTATTAGTCAGCTATTGCTAAATAATGCAGTATACCAAACTGCCCCAAACTCAGTGGCTTACCACAAGCATTAATTTTCATGGTTCATGGGCCTGCACATGTTTGGGGGAGATCTGCTTCAGGATGCCTATTGGTGATGCTCTAGGGTCCAGGTTGAGTTTAGGTTTGCTCCATATGTTTCTTCACTCTCCTTGTCCAACACGATTCTCAGGAATGCAAGATGATCAGTCAAATTCCACAATTCACAAAATTAGAAAGCAGACTTTACTCTTGTATTTGTGTGACATGTGTTAACATCCCATTGATCAATGCTAGTCACACGGTCAAGTCTAACATCAGTTGGGTGGAGAAACGTACTCCACCCACTACAGTGCAAAAGAAAGTTACATGGCAGAAAAAGGGAGTAAACAAAGACCTGAGAGCAATAATCTAATCTACCACAGCCATTCACATGTGATGATTAAATGAGATAACATTTATTATTACTATAAAGTGCTTAAAACATAGCAAAGGCTCAGTAGGGTTGTTCTTATTTTTATTATTTTAGGTAAGATGAAGATATACTAATTGATTTTTAGAATCCTCGATATATTTAAATTTTTATGATTTTGCTTTTCAATTTACCATTTAAGATTCCTTTTTTTTCCCTTCCTTGTGCCTCTTTTTCTTTTCTATTATAAACCAATAATAACTTCAGCTTATATTTTCAGATTTTGGCTTTAATTAACAAATCTCTTTGATATTTGTATGATTACACTCTTGTATTCTTTAATACCCTTAGAATCTTTAATTGCTGTACAATTCAGTGCTGTGCCTGGTTGAGGAAACATGGGTTGTTTATTTACTCCTCCGTGTCTGCACTGGTTGAATGTTATCTTGTGCAGATAACTGCTTTTGATTCAAACAGGCAACATGATTTCAGACCTAATTACTACAGAAGTAATTGCTCCTTGGCAAATGGGGCCTGCCAGTCTGCCCAGACTTTGAATGTCAAAGAGCCAACTGGAATCCAGGGCATGTTCAGATCATCTAATGGAAATCCATTGACCGTCTTGGTGTGGCAGTCCAAAGGACTAGGACTTTAGCCATCAAAATGTAAAACAGGACTCTCCAAATCCCTGTTTCATCTGAGGCCTCAAGACAATAGATGCACCACACAAATTCTGAGAAGATGGTGTATAAACTGATTTTGCAGACCATCTATCTTCAATCTATGAAAGAAATTGAAGAGATCAAAAGATATCGGTTGGAGATTAAAGAAAAAATTTTAGAGAGAGTTTTTAGTATGCTGCTCATACCCTGCCCTCCTGGCTGTGGAGTAAGAGGAAGGGGCTTCCTCCTCACCTCAAGTCAAGTAAAATAGGCTTCACAGTGATAAATTAAGGTTTCTGATAGGATCCCCTGCCGTTTGAGGGATACGGTGGACTGGTATTTGACACATGGTTAAATCACCAAAAAGCAAGAGGCTCTGGCCAAAGCTTCCTGCTTTGTTGGTGCAACAGGGAATGACAAATGAGTCTTTTTCATGGATTAAATGTGGGCTACATGAGAGAGAGAGAACTGCCCTTGAACTGCCTTAAGCCATTCTTGTGTACCTGGTAGAGGGAAGGCGAGGAGACCTCCATAGTAAAGGCTGAGGGTGCACAGTGAAACTCAGGTGCTCAGGGAATTATGAATCGCCAGCTAGAGGAAGTGAATCCACCTGGTTCTGCAGGGGAGATGTCTCCAGTGATGACAGGAGCTCTTCAAAGAATGCTTAGTGCCTCTCATGAGCAAGAATTAGCCACCAGGGGAAATGAGGGTCAGAGTGCATCAATATCGGTCAGGTAAGACCTTTCTCTCTGTAACTTTACCTCTCTCCTTTGCCTATCCCAGCCCCTAGTCCCACATTCAATCTTGCACGGGCAACAGGATGCTGACTGAGTGACTTAGAGAAGGTGGAGAAGCAGGAGGAGAAATTAAGAAGAGGTTGAATGTGCAGGCCCAAACTTGGGGCCTCAGTGGAGGAGAAGAGAAATGTTAACTTTAAACTCTATGGTTTTGACTTGACTTTCAATTAAAACATGAGACTTTTTCAGGCAAAATGACTTTATTATCTGAAAATGCCAGGAAAAACCAGTTTTACCTTCTCAGAATTTCTTCTAGGAGCAGAGGAAGAACTTGCCCCATAGAATGAACCAGGGTTGAGGTGGGTGGTGAAGACAGTTGTTTTATATTTGCACCCAACTAGTTCACACTATCAGAATGAGAGGGTTTTGTTTTGTTTTGCTTCATTTTTCTCCAAGCAGTTCCCCAACTCTCCATTCCAAAGACAGTTGGTTTTCAATTCCTATTCACCCCATGCACTATACTCCCTATCCACTGGGAAGCATGGGAGACATTGAAGGTGGGAGCAGAGGATGTATGACAGTTGAAGTTACCCAACTGATTACTTCCATGTCTAGCACCTGATTTGAAAATCCCTCTTACAGATAGACCATTAAAAGTTCCTTTAAATGGTTCCCCAATGTGACCGTCAGAATCATCTGGAAAGATTTTTTTTTTTTTTAAACGACATATTTCCTTTCTAGCAGTGACTACCTATCCATGGGAACATGCCTCTCACAAAATATCTCTTTTAGCCTTCTCCAGAAGAGGAAACACAAGGAGTGCCTGATGCAGAGCCCCAGGTACTTCATGGATATGAAATGCCCGGGAAGCTATAAAATCACCAGTCTGTAGCCAAGCACAAATAGTAGTTTGGTGTGTTGGTGGCTCCACTGTTCTCTGCCAGCCTAAAGGATAAAAAACAAGGCTCACAAAAGAATGTTCCTTCAGGAGGAAGCAGCAGTAAAAGTAGCCTCTGACAAGATGAATGGGAAACCATCCCAATAAACATATTTTGGATTAAAAAAATTACAGATTACTACACTTCACCCTGGATCCATTGACTGAGAATCTCTGGAAAGTTTAGGAAATGTCTTCTAAACCTTTTGAGCAATCGTAGTCAACTGGGCTACAAGGTTGGGCATTTGGGAAGTTGGGTGGGACATTTTGAGGGTGCTGGAATCTGTGGTAAATTTATTGCTCTGAAAAGACCATGTATTCTGGTGAAAGGAGTCAGGCTTAAAGAGTTTTTGCTATGTTTTCTATTTTTTCCCTTCATCTTTAGAACATTTAGATTGCTATTTTAAGTCACTGGATGGATGTTAGAGTGTTTACTGGATTGGTCTTTTTCCACAGTATTGGAACATTACTTCTGTTCTAGTGGCTTCTTGGCCATCTGGTAATTCTGTTGATGGGAGCAAAAATGGAAAACAGAGGGCACTATTAGCCTGCAACTCCAAAACATAACAGTTGTCTGACTTTCCATCAATCCTGCCAAAACTAGGCCAATGACAATATTGTTTCTAACCCACATGCCTCCCTCAGGCCAATTTGGAAACCCATCCCTTGTAGCAGAACAAGTCTGTCACTAATGGAAAAGGATCAATAGGTTAAAAAATAAAGATTAGGTCCAGGAGTTTTGCCAGCATCAAGAAATATGCTCCATGAGGAAAGCTGGGTGGAGGATAATAATAATTCTGATTTTCTTTGTCTTTTTCTTTGGAACTCTTTGCAATTGTTGAATAAGGACCAAATGAGATGAAATGCACTGCTTTATTAGTGTTCCCTTAGCCAGGATACTAATTATTTTTCCTGACAAATGTCTGTGAAGAGGGTGTTAGAGTAGCCTGATTTATGGCTACTTTGCTTTGCAAGTCATATGCTCATGCTAGGAAAGCACAAATAGAAGAATATTTTAAGTGCCAAAAATATGAAATGTTAAACTTTATTTTTGAGTGACTTTATTTTTGTTCTTGATTTAGAAGCATTAATATATTTTTTTGACAACTGAACAGTGAGGAAGATCTTTTGGCTGGTGTGAATTCTTATAGGCTTTAGAGAAATAAATGTATCTACTTCTTGAGTTTTGAGTGGGTTGTCGAGTTGAGAAATTTTAGATAAGGCACCTTCTATACCCAATTAAACACTGGGAGGTAATGGGCAGGGGAATGGCATTTTATTGTACCCAGGTTGAAGGACAAGAACTGGTTTGTTTGAGTGGTAAGGGAAAGAAGGTGATAATTATTTTTAAATAATTGAAGGGTTGTCATAGGAAAGACTTTTATGCTGCTTTCGGGGCAGAACTACAACCCTCTCCTCTACTTCTTATACTAAGTTGACTATGAAGTACTGATGAGAATCTTATTTCCATAGCTCATGGATCTGTTGATTCATCCACATCCTTACTTCTGCTACCTTGGCCTAGACATATTTTTTCTTGCAGGAGGAGAAAACAGAGGAAGCGTAGGAGAAAGAATAGAAAAAAAGCTCATACACTCTTTACAGGTATCCTCTTGTTCTTTCTAATGTTTTCTCTTTTCTCTGATTCATTCTCTTTACTTCAGTCAGAATAATTTTTCAGATCACAAAGTGAATCATGTCACTTGTTCATATAATATTTTCTGCTGATTCCACATTGTCTGGAGAACAAAGTCTGAACCCCTCATCATGATGTACAAGTCTCTCCTTAATATGCATCTTACATATATTTGCCAGTCTTAGCATCTACTCCACAACCTTTAGTTTTGTACATACAAAGTAGAGATTTCCTAAATGTCCTGCTCTTCTATGCTTCTGTGTTTGTGTCCATACTCTTCCTGGTACCAGAATGTTCTTTCTCTTTTGATTCCTATTCATCTTTTAGGGCATCCTCCTCCAGTTTCTCAAAGCACTCTGCATATCCATACATTAGCATTTATTAATTCTGTCATCAGACCCTCTGTCCCTACCTCTAGGACACCTTAAGTTCCCTGTGTCTCTATCCTCAGCACTTAGCAGTGTGCGTTTCTGCAAGGAGCTCTGTTGAAGTTATTTACAGGAGGATTTCATCTTAATGTGAGTTAGAACTTTTAAACAATTACAGCTGTTCAAAAATTGAAGAGGCTGTCTGATACAGAGGAGGTGCTTAGCAAATAAGTAGAATATTGAATGAGCTGTGAACACTTGAATCTTTCTGTCACCAGGAAGTATTCAAGTCAACCTTGACAGGCTTATTGAAGCACTGTAAGAAGTGTTTCATGATAAACCATTGAAAAATTTCCACCAAGAGTTTTTGGAGTGTACTTTATATCTATATATTTAAAATACACACATGTGTGTATATATTTTGAGCTATCTAGATCAGATTATATAAGAAATATAAAATAATGTCATAAATAATTTTATATATAAAATAACTAATTTTTTTCCAGGTTAAAATTCTTTTCCTTTTTTCTTGATTGAAGAGCAATCTATTGTGAATATTATTTAAGACGTTATTTTTCTTACTTTCAGCACTAGGGCTGCTCGTCCCTTTTCGATTCCCTTGAACAAGTCTTGAGGGTAATTCTGGCTGCTATTGATAACTAAAGTACCTACAAGATGGGAGCAGATTGGAAAAGGTAAATAGTTTGGAGAGGAAAAGATCCTGTATTTTCTCCTCAAAGTTAGAGAAAAAGAAAATTATGCAGAAAGGGAAAATATGTAAGTCTCATAATTTTTAAGACTAACATAGATAAAAATTTATAAAATAATCTCTTTGAATATAGCATAATATGTTGCTCTATTATTTATCCAACTTATCAAAACAACACAAGCTATATAGGAAAGGTACTACCAATTGTTATGATATATCCCTCAGTATAGGCAAATATAATCCTTCATATGTAGTGGTAATCTCGATGCTATCTTTGAGATACACCGTATGTCCTGAAAGAGAAAATCGTCTATACAAGGTCAGAATAATATCACACAGAGGCACAATGGAGGTGTAGTTAGAGATAGATTAAGAGATCAAAATTACAAAGTCTCAAGTTTATTTCTCCATCATATAAGAGGGTGGAGATAGTCCTGGGAGAGTAGGTGACTGCTCCAAAAACGTATCCAGCCATGTTGGAACCTGATACTTTGCAGGTTCCAACATGGCTGGATATGTTTTTGGAGGTTCCAACTGATACTTTGCAGTTTGTACCTGGATCATCTGGTGGGTTTTTGTTAAACAGAGTGCTGAGCCCCAACTCCAGAGTTTCTGATTGAATAGTTCAGGGCTGGGGCTTGAGAATTTGCATTCTCCAGTGTTCAGGGGATGCTGATACTGCTCATCAGGGAACTACACTTGAAATGCACTATACTATGGTGCTGTCCTCATCTGGACCAGCCTATGGGAAGAGAAAAACACAGAAAAAGATACTACCTGGAGACAATATACACTTTTTTGCTGAGATTCTTTTAGGCAGATCAGAGTCAAATGGCCTCACCTATCTAAGAGAAATGAAAATGTGGCAGCTTTCATTATTAAAGGAAAGAAGGAATCATTCCAATATTGAGTCTTCTGACCTGTGAACAAGATAGAGCTCTCCAGCTACTTGAGTTTTCTGTAATTCTCTCAGTGTGTGGCCACACAGTGGGTTTTGTGTTATGGTAGCCTGAGCTAACTAAGACAATGATGAAGACACAAAGTTAGACAAATAGGTCATTGAAACAGAACACAGTTCAGAAATAGACCCACATATACATGGACAACTGATTTTCGACAAAGGTGCAGAGACGATTCAGTAGGGAAAGAATAGTCTTTTCAACAAATGGTGCTGGAAAAATTGGACATTTGCATGCAAAAGAAACCAAAGAAACATCAATCCAAATCTTGAACTATATATAAAAATTAACTTAGTTTCCCAAACTGAATTATAAACCTAATGTAAAACCTAAAACTGTAAAACTTTTAAAAGAAAATGTAAGTAAAATCTTTGTGACATTGCTTAGGCAAAGATTTCTTAGAGATGACACCAAAAGTGTCGTCTATAAAACAAAAAGATGGATAAATAAGATCTCGTCAAAATGTAAAACTTCTGCTCTCCAAAGGATATTAAGAGAATGCAAAGACAAGCCACAGACTGAAAGAAAACATTTGCAAAGAATATATCTGGAGAGGCCATGTATCCGTTATATGTATAGAACTCTCAAAAGTCAATAATATAAAAATAACACAACAAAAAATGGACAGCAGATAGACGTAACCAAAGATATATGGATTTGAAATAAGCACTTGAACAGATGCTTAATGTCATTATTCATTAGGGAAATACAAATTAAAAACATAATGAGATACCACTACACACCTGTTAGCATTGCTAAAATTAAAAAGGTTGATATAGCAAGTGACGATCAGAATGTGAAGGAATGGGAATTCTCATACTATGCTTTTGGGAATGTAAATTGGCTTAGCCAGTTTGGAAATGTTTGGCAGTTTCTTAAAAAGTTAAACATACCTTCTCATAAGACCTAGCCATTCCACTCTGAGGTATTAAACTCATGTATCAATAGACTTTGGCAAATTGTGTCATATTCATATAATGAGAGGCTACTCAGCAACACAATGGGAGGAACTATTGGTAATACAGCAACATGGCAATATCTGGAGATTGTTATGCTCAGTGAAAGAGGTCAGACATAGAGGACATATCGAATGAGTTCACTCTTATAAAACATTAAAAATGAAAATTTATTTCATTGACAGAAGGTAGATCAGGTGTTTCCTGGGGTGAATGTGGGTGGGAAGGGGTAGACAGAGGACTTACAAAGGGTGCGAAGAATTTTGGATGTGTTGGACATACAGTTGGCCCTCCACATCTGTGAGTCCTGCATCAGTGAATTCAAGCAACTGCGGATTAAAAATATTCAGAAAAAAATTATGTCCATACTTAACGTGTATAGAATTTTTTTGTTAGTATTTCCTAAACAACATAGCATAACAATTATTTACATAGTATTTCCATTGTATTAGGTATTATGAGTAATCTAGAGATGATTTAAAGTATATGGAGGAATGTGCATAGGTTATGTGAAAATACGATACCATTTTATATAAGGGACTAAAGCATTTGAGGATTTTGGTACCTGAGGGAGATTTTGGAACCAATCCTCCGACATTACTGAAGGATGACTGTATTGACTCTCTTGAATGTGGTCATTATTGTATAGGTTTATATATATATCAAAACATCACATTGTACACTTACTGTGTTTATTGTATGTCTGTTATATTATACCTCAGTAAAATTTAAAAAAAGAAAAAGAAAAAAGATATAAGGAGAAAATAGCATATGAAGTTATTGTTTATATATATATTTAATACTAGAATTCACTTGAACTAAATGGATATTTGACTATTTTCAACTATTTTTTAAACAGATTCATGTACATAAAAGCATAAGTATGGATGTGGCTCAAAGGATGTTTTAGTTATGTTATCTTCCTGTTACCAAATGGGAAACATATATCTAGAGTAAGAATGATTGAGAGGAAGATATCAGAAGACCAAGATTTTGGTTCTAATTTCCCCAAACGCATGGGGAAATTTATCTGACCATTCTTACTTTGCCACTTGTAAAAATGGCCAGAATAATACATAACGTAGAATACATAATGGAGAAAGGAGATGGAATGTCTAGTAAAAGTACTGTCACATTGTTTGAAAAAGGAATTATTACTATCGCTACATGTTCTTTCCTCCTGCCTTCTCCTTAGTTTTACCACTCCCTGGAAATCTCTTTTACCATTCAGCTTCAGTTGGCATCTTTCCTATTTAAAGCAAAATGTGTTGAGTCGGCAGATTTGACTGACTTCTAAAGCCTCTAGTGACTTGAAGCTGACAAACTCTTAACTCTTTTTGGCCCAGAAATGGAAGCTAAGGGATTTGTCAGTTTCAAGTTGCTTTTGAGGCTACTGTGGCTTTTCCCCAAGCTTGGTCTTGCCATAGTGGCAGATTGATTGAAGAGTGAGTGAATTAGTGTTTATGTCTAAGCTGAAGCTTTGAGTAAAACTTAGCTACCGTAAGAAGATTAGGAGGGGACGACTGGAATGCATTCCTCCACAGATGGGGGTAAGATTTGCTAGCGGTGTCTCTTTAGGGCGAGCCATTTTGGCTGTCTATATCAGTGCCCAGGGACTGCCCACCCATGAGACACTTGCATGGGTGCTTCAGAAAAATTGCATCAGCATGTCCGTAAGTAACAAAATTACTGTAGCATTATTATCAAGCATTAGGGTATAACGGAGCAGTCTATAAGGCCAATAGAACACAGAGGATTATCAGCATATGTAAAATGCCCCCTGTCGGGTGACAACCTCTCCCTTTCTTACAGGATGGAGGAGAGCTTCAACCAGTGGTATACTGGTAAATGTTTAACAACTGGCTCTGGGGAGTGGGGAGAACCCTGATTTTTAGTGTTTGCCAATTTCCATGGTTTAAATATTATCGCTATGGCCAATTTTAAGCTTCCAACATATTGTCAATTGGCTCACAAAATTCCTGAAGATTTAGATTGGCTCTCAAAAGCTGGTGAAAGCTGGCTCCAGAGCAATGCTGGATCCAACAAACCAGCGGGCAAGTCCCACCCATCAAATAAAGGATAGAGCCATTCACTATATCTTGCTCCCAGCTCTACCCCGGACACTCAGGGCATGAAGAAATGCCTGTTACAGTTCATGAATTGCCTATGGTAACACAGGCTCCCAGAAATAGAAAGGAAAGTTTGAAAATGGAAGCATGGATGTGATACTGTCTTTTTCCTTCTCATCCTTTTGGATTGGCCATCAGTGTGTCTTGTACAGTTTGAGTCATACCAAAGATTTCTCAACTAGCAGGATCAAAGTTCTTTTTAAAGAGTTGATGTTTTAAAAAATTTCTGAGCTAAAATGGTCTCCCCAGCTGCTAGAAAAGAGGAAACTATGGTGTTTTCTCTGGAACTTTCCCCAAGCATTCTACTTTTCAATAGGGTCAGAGTGATACCATTCCCTAAAGATGTTTTGGAAATTCTCTGGGAAGATTTTTAATCAGTGATTTAGGTGTCACAATGGCTTGGCTGTCAACAATAGCATGCTGGAAGGCAGGAATGCTGAGGATCTTGTGGAGCACAGGACAGTCTCACTCAAAGAAATGTCCTGTGTTCTGTACAACTTCAAATGTTCCCCCTAGCCATTCATGTTGGTGAAAAAAGTCACTTACGGTTTGCTAAGCTTGGAATGTAATTTCATTTTACCTGTCAATATGAAGTAAGCTTGTGCCGCCTAAACATACATGAAATTTTCTAAGAATGCAGCTGCCATGTAAACTGAAGGGAAACTACACTTTGTTGAGAACATTATTGAGTATGAAATCCTGTTTAAAGGTTATCCCCCAGTTTGGAAAAGTGTATCATTGCCAATAAGATGACCCAGCATTGGTAGCTGTTACACATTCAAGGTGATTTTAAGTAATAGGAATATAGTTGTTTACCCTTCATTTAAAAATGTCAAATATAAATTAAAAAGTGTCTTTTAAATGCAAACATTTATTACAAGTAAGTGCAAGCATCTGACTGCTTCCTTATGTTATGGATATAATTGTGTTTGGATATTTTCCTTTTGAAATACATATAATGTTATTATATTTAATCGGTTTACTATCTGCTCAAACTCTCTAGGAAATCCTCAATCTCTCTCTCTCTCTTACTCCTCACCATCAATCATTTAAGTTCTGTTGCTTCCGTTTCCTGGTTTCCGCTTCTCCTGCTTATACCAATGCTACCTTAGTTTAGGTTCACACTCTTTCGTGTTTGACTATTCCAAAGTCTACCCTTATTGTACAGTCCCTCATGGTACAGTCTCTGTCACTCCAGCCCATTCTCCAGATACATGTTAAAGTGATCTTTCTAAAACACAAGTCAGGGAGTATTATTTCCTTGCTGAGAACGTCACTGGGTCCTAGCTGAATAGAGAATGAAATCCAGACTTCTCAGAATGGCATATAAGACAATCACTGTTAATCTTCATCTGCCCTCAAGCCATGCATCAGCCACAGTGACCAGACCACCCATGCCATTTCATTTGTCTGAAGGTTGAGCATGCTATTGTCTTTGAGGAATCTTTCTCCTCCCTCCTGCCAGCCTGGAGAATTTCATTCATTCTTTCTGACTTACTCCAAGTTCCTATTCCAAACCTCACCGACTTGAATGGTTTCAAGTGATCTGTGTAATTATCTTTACTATGAGGCTCAATGTACTGTATTAGAACAGGCCCTTGACCTCCAGGCACCACCTGAGCCCATTCCCCACCCCTAATTTGTCTATATGAGGAGTGGGAGGGGAGGAGAGAAAGACATCAGGATCCGTCGCCTCGAGGGAGGGCACCCTTCCTGACCCTGCTTTCACAGCATGTCAAAGACAAATGAGGAGGGCTCCAAGAAGACTTCATGGAGGAAGAGGACACCTGCATCTTGATCTCTGCCTGGCTTTTTGCTGCGTGGCAGAATCCCTAAGTTCACTGAGTTGCTTTTACAGCAAAGTGTGCCAAGAGATTTCTTGCCAGAACAGCAATACTAAATACCATTCATCAGGAGCTCATTGTGTACCAGGCAATAAATTGGTACACAATTTATGACCCACAAAAAAACCTTCTGTGGCAGATATGATTTTTTTTTCTTTTGTGGAGATGAGAAAGCTGATGCTTTGAGAAGCTAAGTTACTCTTGGTGACCAACTTGTAAATGGTGAAGGAAATCATTCTGTTCTAGGGCTGCCAATGTAAAATTCATCCACTTTCTACTATGCCAGGCCACGGAGGTTAGAGGGTATGAGAAAAAAGACCTGATCATTTTAAAAGATATGCCAATTATCTCAAAGTAATAAGACTAAAGCTGAGATTAAATAGGCAATCCAGAATTATTATCTTTTGCAATTTTTAAGCCATTCTATAGCAGGTGCAGCAGTATTTCTGTTTCTAGTTTTAGAAAGGACAGTAACTAAATAATATGTTGCTAATGTTATTTTAGTTTGTTTTAAATATTTGATTTCTTTCTGGCATGTTATAAGAATGTTTAATTTCTCCACCATTTCTAGAAAACAGAATATTTGTGTTTTTGCACTAAAAATCATGTTCCTCTTCATTTTTAAAATAGATTTCAGAGGACATATATAAATATTTGCTAATTTGTTCCTCATAATCACACGATGCTGGAGAGAGGTGGCTATCAGTATCTTATTTTCCACATGATGAGATTCTGGGTGCAAATCAGAGATGTTCAGCAACTCCCTCCAGGTCACACAGTGATCCAAAACAGAGTTGAGACTCAACCTTACATCTTCCCTCTCAAAACCTCCCTTGTCATGCCTCACTATCAACACATCTTTTTAAATTACTGAATAAGTGTATTTCATGTAGCTATTTATCAGAATCTAAAAACTGGAAGCTGAGGTTATGCACAAGTTATTTCTGAAATTCCACTTATAAAAATGAGTCTTAATATAAATTACAGTTGCATTACATGGTTGCCATAGCTAAAAGCTATGAGGTTTTCTTCTGTTTAAATTTTTGAATAATTAAATGAACAGCAGCATGTACAATGTAAATTCCTTAAATTTAATTAAATGATACCCTTATATAAAGAACTATTGTGAAATGTATGTGTAATGATTAAAGGGTTTAGTACATATAGAGTAATTTTCCCTAGTGCTTAAAAGGTCACCAGAAAGAAAAAAGTGACAAATATGCTGTTTTAAGCTTTTTTTTGCCACTTTAAAAATGTCACAGTGAGTGAAAGGAAAAAGCTGCCCGATAGCAGATGAATGGGTATTGACAGCTGCAGCAGTGTTAAATGCTGCATGGCAGAAAAATCTAGTGAAGAAAAAACAAACTGTATTCACGTTTCCATATTGCTTTTTATTAAATTTAAGTAAAGAGACTTTAACTTTGATTTATATCTGAATTTGGTAATGAAGGCAATTTGTTAGACAAATCTATGTACACACAGAAAAGATAGGTATATAATATAGGACATTTTAATCATGCACTAAATATAAAATTATCTTGACAACACATGTGATATTTTATGGTGTCCATATGGTATTGCATATGCAGTTTATAATATACAACTGGTATCTGGATAACATATGATATAGATATAAAGCACGCCCTACAAGCTTAGAATTCATGATTGCACGTATACACACACACACACACACACACACACACACACACACACACACACAGAGACACAATATTCATGGTTTCTTTGCTTTAAATAACATTTAACCTCTGCAACCGTGTATTCATATTATGAAGGGCTTGAGTTACTTCTGTGGGCGTGTTAGATTTCTTTTGGCTTGAACAACTCTTTCCCCAGAAGCCTGGAAAATTCATCATATTGGATAGCCAGGTGTTCTCCATTTGCAAATATTATTACCTTATAGGATTAGAAAAAGGTTTAATTATGAGAAAGGGAAAATAAACAATGCAGTAGACAGAAAATGTCACCATACTACGTAGTCAGGCAGTGTCCTATAGATGGCATTGTCTTTGGGCATTCATAATGCATGGGGTGGGAGTAACTTTTAAGCTGGAAACCAAAGAGTTTCTGCTGGCAGTCTCTAATGCTCTCAGGCTGCCGCACAGGAGCTCTGAAACGAGACTTTTTGTCCTTTGCCATTCTTAAACGTGACCATATTCCTCTGAAGCAGGCCTGACTAATGTTTTTCCTGAATAGCTATCATTCCCAGGAGGTGGTCATCTTTCACATGCAATCTTAATCACCGCTAGCAAATCTCTTGTGTGTCTGTGTACCCCACCAGACGACAGCAAAGACCCATCCTGTTCATTCTTGGATCCCCACCACCACAGTACATTACCTGTCATCTAGTAGGTGCTCAATAAATTAATTCAATGAATGAATGATTGCAATAGTATTTCTACCTAAAGTGGAATATTTTTCTGGAGTTCTTTAGTACTAGGGGTAATTTGTTGTGCTTTTGTTGCCAGAATCACGAATAAATGAAGCCTGTCTTCAATTTTCATGAGTTTCTCAACTTTAGGAGTCTATTTTTGAAGTAACTCTTTCATACTCTGCTGTCACAGTTGGCTCTGGTAACAATACTCCTGCAAAGATGATGTTTCTCCTTGTGCTTGGGGTTTCTTGTTAGGCAGATTAAGAAAAAGACTTGAAGAATGAACAAACATCACCTTAAGCTACACAGTTATAATCCATAAGAAAATAGTGAATAGTGCTAACAGAAAATACCTGAACTTTGGAGTTTTAATTTATTTTAACTTTGCAAACATCTGCAATGTAAACTAATACCAAAAAAATTACATGAAGAAAATTACTTTGTTTTATAATTAGAATATTCTACCAGCATACATAAATTTTAGAAGTGAATGCTGTCATTTCTTGTTTTAAAAAATGCATCTTGTGATGGATGAAAAATAATCACACCTGTAAAGTTTTATAAATAAAAAATTAGGCCGGGTGCAGTGGCTCAAGCCTGTAATCCCAGCACTTTGGGAGGCCGAGACGGGTGGATCACGAGGTCAAGAGATCGAGACCATCCTGGTCAACATGGTGAAACCCCGTCTCTACTAAAAATACAAAAACATTAGCTGGGCATGGTGGTGCGTGCCTGTAATCCCAGCTACTCAGGAGGCTGAGGCAGGAGAATTGCCTGAACCCAGGAGGCGGAGGTTGCGGTGAGCCGAGATCGCGCCATTGCACTCCAGCCTGGGTAACATGAGTGAAACTCCGTCTCAAAAAAAAAAAAAAAAAAAAAAAAATTAAATTGCATAAAATTATATTCAAAGGTGCTAATAAGTGTCAGTATTGCTTAGAAAAGATTATTTAGACCCAAAATACGTCCTTATGTGTTGACTAGATGTATTTTTTTTCCACAAACAACTATGCTGTAATTTAAATGTGTAGAAATGGCATTAATGCATTCTGAGCTATGGTCATTTTTATTGTTTTCTATTACAATAATGCCTCTAACCTTATTACCAAGGAAATCTCCCCCTAGATTTCATAGATATATTGAGCTATGTGCCCATGACACCAAAATAAGCATATGAAAAACCAACCCTGTCAACCTTAATGCCTATGTGGTGTCAACCCATAACCTCAACTTACTTTTCCTCACTGAATCAACTGATTTTTCAAATGAAATAAAAAAAAAATCCAACTATTTAGTTCTCTATTGACATGCTTGTAAGACTGGGTATGACTTGAAAAATTATATAGTCCATAGCTTTTCATTCCAAGCTATAATGCAGACTGGTGGTAAATATACTACATGTATTTACCTTACTGGCCCAGCCGCTTGATGTCATGTTGGTCTGCACCCCCGTAAGGAGTATCTACCCTCGATCCACTAGACAAGGATGCCCTCTCTCAGCACTCCTATTCAATATAGTATTGGAAATTCTAGCCAGAGCAATCAGGCAAGAAAAAGAAATAAAGGATATTCACTTAGGAAATGAGGAAGTCAAATTGTCTCTATTTGCAGATGACATGATTATATATTTAGAAGACCCCATTGTCTCAGTCCAAAATCTCCTGAAACTGATAAGCAACTTCAGTAAAGTCTCAGGTTACAATATCAATGTGCAAAAAGCACAAGCATTCCTATACATTAATAACAGACTTAAAGAGAGCCAAATCAAGAATGAATTGCCATTCACAATTACTACAAAGAGAATAAAATACCTAGGAATACAACTAGAAAAGAATGCAAAGGACCTCTTCAAGGAGAACTACAAACCACTACTCAATGAACTAAGAGAGGACACAAACAGATGGAGAAACATTCCATGCTCATGATTAGGAAGAATCAATATCATGAGAATGGCCATACTGCCCAAAGTAATTTATAGATATAACACTATCCCCATCAAGCTACCAGCGACCTTCTTCACAGAACTGGAAAAAAACACCTTAAACTTCATATGGAACCAAAAGAGAGCCCACATAGCCAAGTCAATTCTAAGCAAAAAGAACAAAGCTGGAGGCATCATGCTACCTGACTTCAAACTATACTACAAGGCTATAGTAATCAAAACAGCATGGTACTGGTACCAACACAGAGATATAGACTAATGGAACAGAACAGAGGCCTCGGAGGCAATGCCACACATCTACAACCATCTGATCTTTGGCAAACCTGACAAAAACAAGCAATGAGGAAAGGATTCCCTGTTTAATAAATAGTGTTGGGAAAACTAGCTAGCCATGTGCAGAAAGCAGAAACTGGACCCCTTCCTGACACCTTACACTAAAATTAACTCCAGGTGGATTAAAGACTTAAACATAAGACTTAACACCATAAAAACCCTAGAAGAAAACCTAGGAAAAACCATTCAGGCATTGGCAGGGACTTCATGACTAAAACACCAAAAGCATTGACAACAAAAGCCAAAATAGACAAATGGGATCTAATTAAACTCCAAGCTTCTGCACAGGAAAAGGAACAATCATTAGAGTGAATCCGCAACCAACAGAATGGGAAAAAATTTTTGCAATCTACCCATCTGACAAAGGACTTATATCCAGAATCTACAAAGAGCTAAAACAGATTACAGGAAAAAGATAGACCCATTCAAAAGTGGGTGAAGGATATGAACAGACCCTTTTCAAAAGAAGACTTACATGAGGCCAACAAACATGAAAAAATGCTCATCATCACTGGTCATTAGAGAAATGCAAATCAAAACTACATTGAGATACCATCTCATGCCAGTTAGAATGGCGATCATTAAAAAATTTGGAGACAACAGATGCTGGAGAGGATGTGGAGAAATAGGAACACTTTTACATTGTTGGTGGAAGTGTAAATTAGTTCAAGCATTGTGGAAGACAGTGTGGCGATTCCTCAGGGACCTACAAATAGAAATTCCATTTGACCCAGCAATCCCATTACTTGGTATATATCCAAAGGATTATAAATTGTTCTACTGTAAGGACATGTGCACATGAATGTTCATTGCAGCACTGTTTACAATAGCAAAGACTTGGAACGAACCCAAATGTCCATTGATGATAGACTGGACAGGAAAATGTGGCATATATACATCATGGAATACTATGCAGCCATAAAAAACAATGAATTTGTGTCCTTTGTAGGGACATGGATGAACGTGGAAGTCATTATTCTCAGCAAATTGACACAAGAACAGAAAATCAAACACCGCATGTTCTCACTCATAGGCGGGTGTTGAACAATGAGATCACATGGACACAGGGAGGGGAGCATCAAACACAGGTCTGTGCAGAGTGACTAGGGGAGGGACAGTGGGGGGTAGAGAGTTGGGGTGGGATAACATGGGGAGTAATGCCAGATTTAGGTGATGGGGATGGAGTCAGGAAACCACATTGCCATGTATGTACCTATGCAACAATCCTGCATGTTCTGCTCATGTTCCCCAGAACCTAAAGTGCAATAAAAAATATACATATAATGAACTGGGAAAAAAAAGAATATCTACCCTTGGTTGTCTTAGGAAAAAAGTAAAGATTGTATTTCTGAGTTAGGTAAAATAATGAAACTGATTGGTGTTTTCTAACCTCCACTTCTGAACCAGTAAGGCTGATGTCTGTTTCCAAGGGGAGTAACAGCAAGGCTAATTATTTATTACCTCTTCTTCCAGAAGGAGTCAAAACTCAACAGCTTTGCTCCTCATACTTCCCCTTCTCTCTATCACAAATGGAATGGTCTATAGAGAAATTAGCTGTAAATAAACATTAATCAATGTCCTGTTCATTTGCTCCTGCCAATGGACTAAAGATACATCTCTTGCTAAAAAGGATTAAAATATATAAATTTATGTTTTTGGGTGTACGATAGTTGAAGTGGCTTATCCAACCCTTTAAGACTTCTGTGTTGTTGGATTAGACCATAGAAAGTTTATTTTGGGGAGCTTTCCCACAAGGGAAGCTTGTGGTTGGGAGAAGCATATTAGCTCAGGTTGGTTGTCCTTTGGGAGTATGCCACTTAATCTGAGGGAATTTGGGAAGGGTAGACTATAAATCTATAAATTAGAATTTGGCTGAAATACTAGGATGGATACCTTTCTTTTTAATACAATTACCAAGGGACTGTTAATAATCCCAAGAAGTCTGACTAAAAGCCAGACTTATGGAGCACGTATTATTTACTAAAACTCTGACTATGTAAAACCAGTAAGTGAGCCATTCTTTATTTAATTAGCTTTGCTTGTCAATCATAATGGCTATTTGGACTGGCCGTATGATCAATAGGTTCTATCTTTAATATATCTAAATTTATCAGATTGATCCTTTTCCACTCTGTTGTCTTTAAGCAAGTGAACATGGTGACCTAAGAGTGAATTTCACTTGTTTAGTTGAATTTTCCAGGTGGCTTAAATTATTTCTATCAATAAGTTGATGAGCACTGTTGGAAGTCACAGGAACTCTTGAGTGATCAGCAGACTATATGGTTTCTGGAAGCCATAACCTGAGCCCAGGGAACAGATGAAGTTCTGAGAATAATTTAGGTGCTAAGAAAATTTAGTATATCAGATGAAAACTTACTAAATGGTACCCTGGAGGTTTGAAGAGTTAATGTAATTTCTCAACCTGTGTAAGTTATTCCCAGAGAGTAGCTTCACATGCGTGGAAGATAATTCAATGAACAATCATAATCTTTTACAGAATCTGGGTTCAGCTTTGACATCTATTTTGGACTTATTCTATCTCTAATTTTAAGTTTATAAAATATGAGTTGCTTGGTAGCATTTTAAGTCACCTCACCACCTTAGAAATTCTTTCCCATTCATAGTATCTTCTCAGAATTTATAAAATAGATTTCAGAATTCACTATAATAAGCTCCTTGCTCTAAATTTTGTTTGGATTCTAATTATTTTCCGTGTAGAAATGGTCAACTGCTTCTGAAAAGTTTCCTTTAAAATATCTCATTGTTAGAAGCAATTTTAAGAATCTATTTTAAAAGATAGATACATGAGTTGCATGAGATATACAAGTTTTGTGTATTCCCAATCTATATTTTAATACTACATATGCTTCATATGTATACTATGTGTATATAATACTATGTATTTTTATACCACATACATATATAGTAGAGGCAGTGTACACCAAAACTCATAATAATGCTTTTTTTTTTTCTGGGGAGAAAGAAAGGAGAATTGGACTAGTCTGGGGAATAGAAGGAACTTTAAGTATATGTGGAAGGTTTTATTTCTCTCAAAAAAGTATCTCAAAAGATTAGCATTTATTTAAACTGTATAGTAGATATATATATGTTTATAATATCATTCTTTACACTTCTCTATATTCTTAAGAAATTTTCAGTAGAAGAAAATGATTTGGAATGTTTTTCTTGATGATGCATTCTTAATGAACTCTTTCTTGGAATTAATTTTTGTTTAAATTCATAAAGTTTTGTGCTTTTTTCTCCTTTGAAACTGGAAAGTTACTTTGGCATTGTTTAAAGAATGATGAAAATCTCATTTAGATCTGGGATGAAAAATCCTTTCTAATTCATCAAAGCATTTATATTTTTTTAAACATTAATTTAAGTCTGTCCCTCAGACTGTCACATCTTTCTTAAGGGGTTTCTCATAGTCTTTTGACTACTCCATCTGCTCTTCTAAAAGGAGAACATCAAACTAGTTTGTTTGACGTGACACAATTAGATCTCAGATGCTCAGTTGCCTGACCATTTGTAAAAGCATTTTTCTGGAAATTAGGAATAGACCAGAGAACTTCTGACTTTCTCTAAGGCCTTTATTTAGTTGATTTTCCATGACTTTGATTTGTATTTCTATTCAACACTTTCAGTTGGAAACATATAATTTTTGTTCAGGGTCGTTTTTCCCCGATAGCACTCCCATTGGTAGTTAATCAGTGGTTATTTCTCCTCGTTTTCCATCCTTTTTTTTTTAATCTTTTTGTTGCATTGTGTAATTTAGAATTAATGGCGTCTAGCCCATACTCAAAAGATGTGTTTCCCAAGTTTTAAAAATTGTGTTGGCTTGGAGACACGATGCATGGAAAAAAAAAAAATGAACACACGTGTATTTAGTTAGATACATAAGAGCTATGTCATCTAGAGAGGTGACGAGGTCAGCCACCTTCCCAGCAGAGTCTCCGGATGGCAATACTTTGGTGTGGTTACCATGTTTTAGGTCGAATAACTCAACTTTGACAGATTAGTCACATGAACAGACTTGATTTATTCCAACTCACAAAATACTGATGTATAAGCCAGATGCCAATTTATTAATTTATTCTGAGAAAGCTATGACGTCATGCCAGTGGTTCCTTCATTCGCTTCTTGTAAGGAAAAAAAGAAAACATAGGAAATAAGACCATGGGCTGAGCACGGTGGCTCACACCTGTAATCCAGCCCTTTTGAGGGGGCCGAGGCAGGTGGATCACATGAGGTCAGGAGCTCAAGGCCAGCCTGGCCAACATGGTGAAACCCCGTCGCTACTAAAACTGCAAAAAATTAGCTGGGCATGGTGGTGGGTGCCTGTAATCCCAGCTACTCGGGAGGCTGAGGCAGGAGAATCGCTTGAATCCGGGAGGCAGAGGTTACAGTTTGCACTCCAACCTGGGCAACAAGAGTGAAATTCTGTCTCAAAACAAATAAACAAACAAACTCAAAAAAATAAGACCATGACCAGAAAGCTTGGTTATTATGGTATCAGAGCAAGAGGGGTTGGTTGAATGGCCTTGATCTGAAACATCCGTCTCGAAGACCAAGCCGTTTGGACCGCTCACACCATTTGGCCGGAGTGCTGTCTCCCCTGGGGTATCCTGAGTAAACCTGAAGAAATCCTCCCTCTTTGGACTTCCATTTTCTAGGCTTCTTGATGTTGTTTTTTCAGACTGGCTGGAGTAGAACTGAGTATGACCATTTATCTATGTTAATAGTTTAGATAATAGATATGAAACAGTCAGCTTGGTGCCAGGTATCAAGGAATAAATGTTGCCTGCTGGTGCTGGGGAGTCTACAGCTTAGGGGCAAAAGCTTGGGCTTTGCAGACAAAGCTCAGGTTTGAATTCCAGTTTTTCCCCTTCCTGTTTCTGCTTTACTTAGGGATAAAATGGGGAAAATAATTGGACCAATCTTATAGGATTGTTGTGGGTTAAAGGAGACGGAGCACAATGGCACTGAGCATGCATTTAATATTGCTTATTTTTGTTGAGATTGCACTAGTCCATCATGATTGGTCTTTTGTTTCTTCCAAAATTCAACTATCACTTATAGTTTTACTCTTTGGTAATTATGCATCCATCTTGTCATGCATTTTTTGTTGATACTTAAAATATTTTTTCCTCTGGATTTGTTAAGTTCTGGTATGGACATGTTAAAAAATAAATTTACGCGCATTAAAATTTTACAGGTTTATTTGAGCATTCAGTGGCTTATGAACCAAGCAGTGCCAGACCAGGAACAATTCAGTGCTCCACTGGGTGGGTGGAGGTGGACAAGAGAGAAAACTTTTATAAGGCGTTTGCCAAACCAAGACAAAGAAAATATATTTATTCATGAAAGTAGAAAGTCCCTAGTTGGAGATTGGCTGGCAGCTTTTGGCTACTTCAGTTTAAGTGTTGTTTTATTATTTACATTGGGTTTTGGTTTGCTCCTATAAGAACCCAAAGCCTTGGAGCTGTCTCAGCCTAATGGCCTCCCAATTAATTTTTTTTAGCAGTGACACAGCGACTCTACACTCTATAGGTTATTGTTGTAATAAAATAAGAGCCCCAGCAAAGTAACTTGACTCATTTAATGTTATGAATACCCTTTATTATAAAGCATGATAATTGGGGAAATGCGTAGAAGCTTACAACATGAGACAATCATTTAAGTTGTTTTGACAGAGCCAAGGGATAACCTTATTCGTTCTCTAGCATCAATGTTTTCTTGAGGCAATATATGTTTTCATCATCATTGTTATTGTCTGTATATCCACATAGATTTAAAGATAAACATTCTTTTCTTTTCTCTCTCTCTTATTTTTTTTTTTGTTTTTTTGAGATGGAGTCTCGCTCTGTCACCCAGGCTGGAGTGCTTCGGTGCCATTTCAACTCCTGGAAACCTCCTCTTCTTGGGTTCAAGCAGTTCTTCTGCCTCAGCCTACTGAGTAGCTGGAATTATAGGCATACCCCACTGTGCCCAGCTAATTTTTGCATTTTTAATAGAGATGGGGTTTCACCATGTTGGCCAGGCTGGTCTTGAATGCCTGGTCTCAAGTGATCTGCCCGCCTCAGCCTCCCAAAGTGCTGGGATTACAGGCCTGAGCAACTGCACTTGGCCTTAAAGAGAAACGTTCTAGATCAAACTGAGCTGGAATCCACTCACCCTCCTTGGCCTTCCTGCATTCTGCCTCCTGCAGTCCTCTCCTGCGGGACCTCTTTTCTCAAATATCCCTTCCCAGACTGTAGAATAGCACAGCTCCAGGGACCCCTTTCACATTGCATTCTATATTTATAATGCTCCCTACAGCTGTGTGCCTCAGGGTTGCCCTGAGGGTGGCAGCTCAGTGGCAAGCGCATCCTGCTTTGCGTCATTCTACCTGGCGTCTGAGGCTTGTGGCCCAAGCCTTGGGGCTGTCTCTGACAACCTGAGCTACTATAGGAAAAGGGGAGACATGAAGCAATTAAACATCACATCTTGGGTGAAGAGTGATACACGGGACATAGCCACAGTTTCTACATGTCTCACCCGACCCTCCTCGTCCATATCTTGAATTCCAGACTCTAACTTTTTTGTGTTTGTGTACAATTTGATCTTAAAGATAATTTTAGGGGCTAAAATGAGAGATTTACCTAACCTCTGGGCCAGTAGCCTACTTGAATAGATTCAGTCATTCTGACCCTGAAACGATATTTTCAAAAAGAGGCAATCTATTTGAGAGCATCTTGTGCTACATTGGTATGATGGCCATGGTGAAGAACGAGGAACCAGGCATGGGGGTGGGGCAGGCGAGATGGGAATCATCTTCGTGTCTTCAGTGTTTGCAAGTCTTGGAGCAGAGGGGTAGGCATTAACTAGCCTTAAGGACTGGGTAGAAGGAGGGAGAGGGAAAGGGGCAGCTAATTGGTGTGATCTGTGGTGCCTGAACCTGTGATGCTTGAACAGTCTCTTGAGTTCTTGGGGAATTGATCTCCTGTGTTTGGAGCCAAGGGTCTCTCCTCCAGGACATGAGGATCCTTGAGAAGGTACCAGAAGGGAGGCATCTCATCCAGCCTCATATAGCCATGAGGATGGCTGTAACATGACTTCAAGGGTAAGGAAGCAACCCTGTTCCCTGCATCTTTCTCCCACTTGCTCACTGATTCTTGAATTTTTTTTTTTTTTTTTTTAATAAACAGAAGGCAAAGCTTTTATTTTCTGGAGTGAAAAGGGAAAGAGACAGTGGACATGCTCCTTGAATGGTTAATCACCCTGTCCCCCACTGATGTCTGTGTGGCCCAAGCTTTCCTTCTTTTTTGCTAGTCACTTGCCCCAAGACTTTTTATTTGGGACAGGGTCTCACTCTGTTACCAGGCTGGAGTGCAGTGGTGTGATCTCGGCTCACTGCAGCCTTTGCCTCCTGGGTTCAAGCAATTCTCCTGCCTCAGTCTCCTGAGTAGCTTAGACTACAGGTGCATGCCACCATGCCCAGCTAAGTTTTTTATTTTTAGTAGAGACGGGGTTTCACCATGTTGGCCAGGATAGTCTCGATCTCTTGACCTCGTGATCCTCCCACCTCGACTTTCCAAAGTGCTGGGATTACAGGCGTGAGCCACCATGCCTGGCCTGCCCCAAGACTTCTACACACCAACTCCCCACTTTGGAGTCTCCTCTGTTGTCACAAAGCATTGAGTTGCCCAGGATCTTTGTTCTCAAAATGAGGTCCATGAACCAGCAGAGTTAGTGTCACCTATGAATTTGTCTCCAGCCTAGACTACTGAGTCAGAATCTTCATTGTAACATGATATGCAGATGATTTATGATTTGTATGAAAGTTAGAACATTAAAGTTTGAGAAGCTCTGGCCTGAAACACTTCTTCATATCTAGCCTTAACTGAAATCTGATTTATAATGGTAATCATGATTTATAATGATACCATGATTTATAGTGGGGTAATCGTCACTATACTTTTAAATAGTGCATGTGTTAGTTAATTTTATCATGTTTTCAGCAAGTGCCTACTGTACTACAAGTGCTGGAAGTTGGGGATATAACAGTAGTATCCCCACAGACCTCTCAGTGTAGCAGGTTTATAAAAACATAACAAAACACTCAAAAATCACAAAGTCGTATTTCCAGCCGTACAAAGTTCTGCCCTCCAATTAATGATATCTTTATCTCTTCACATCTTTCACTTTTCTTCCAGAATCCATGTTCTCTGTGAGAAAAAATTCTGACTTGAAATGTTACCCTCTTTCCACTTATTTTCCATTTCAATGCTGTTGTTGCATTGCTGGCACAAGCCTCTAGAATCAGTACTCTCAGGCCCAGTTGGAAAGGCAAATAAACAATGTTTTAAAAAATGGATTTTAAGAGAGTATTTGTGTTCCGTTTTCTCAAATGATTTTCTATGAATGTGTCTCATCTTCATTTAGCAATGCCTCTCCCATTGTTACGGGGCATCTTCTGGAATTTTTCTTGTGTTGGTTTTGTTTTTATTGCGGGGTAGCGAGAAAAGGAAGGATTGAACATGTTTATTAAACCCAGCCAAGCCTATTTAGGTTTTAGAGATACCAGAAGATTATTTTTTGTAGAATATAATTGACACTAGCATCACAGGGCATGGGCTCCAAGGATAACACTACAGCAGGACCGTACTGTGTTTACATGAACATAAAACAGCTGGTTCTGGTGAATCAAGAAATGATTTGGAAAGAGTAGTGGAAAGAGGCTAAAACTTCTTCCGTGGGAGACAGCTACAGCTTCTGGTGCCAGGGCTGCTGCAGTTCTTTGAAGTAAAAATCTATAACTGATTTGAGTTTAGGTCTCTGGATCAATATCAGATGGTATGAAAAATAGGATTTTCTTATGGGAATTTATGGCATCTCTCCTAGTCCTGAAATCACTTCCTAGCATGTATTTCAAGATCGTTTTTTTGTGTATGATCTTATACCATTTTGTATATGATCTTATTCCACCATTTTGCTTTTCCCAGAACTGAATACTGATACAGTTACTAACACGGCACTCAATGAAATTTCCAATATTTTGGCTTCTCTTCAGTAGTTTTTGCTTTCTTTGACTTTTACTGCCTTTGTTGGCTAGAGTGTTAGCAGGCACCATGCTGACCCAGCAGGTCACTTCAGTTTGGAAAAGAGTGAGTAGCATTTGTGTTGCTTACTCAGCATGTTATTTCTCTTTGGAGCAAAGTGCAATGGCTTCTGGTCAATTTTTGAATCGATTTTAGGATGGTTTTAATGATTTATAAAGCAGCATTTAATCCTATACATCTAGGCTTTGTTTGCCTCATGAAATCAGCTATTACATGAAATTGTCTAAGGCTATATAGTTTATCCCCTAAAAACAAACATACAAAATTACTCCTTGGAGAAGAGTTGGTGTCAATTTCTGCTTATAATCAAAGCTTCATATGTGGTCATTTGACTTCAAAAATTGAATTTCAGGAATTTCATCTTTCAAAAATTGTATATTTCAAAAGATGAAAAATAGAACATAAATAAGTTCAAAATGAACATGCATCAAACAAATCGTTTGTGTTTCTGCTGAATATATATCTACAAGTTAGCATGTAACTTCACATGGGTTATAATGGCAAATAGTAAGTCAAGCACAAATACATTCTTGCAGAGAATTGAATAGGTTTTGGGTGGACCTATGAGAGAATGCTATGGTAGGACAGTAAAACAATTAGTTGTCATTGTTTTGCTTTATTTTCAAGTTTTGATAATTGTTTCTTAAAAATCCTCCTTTCTCCCAATTATAAATAATCTCTGAAGATTATTCTTGATCATAAGAAAGGTTAGTTACATTGTGTTTTTTCCCTGTTTATTTATATTGATGCAGCAAGGTATACTAATCTGCATATATAGGCCTCTTGGGAGTACAGCCAACAAATCTAGAGCCATGTGGTATTTAGAGAATTAACTTCTTTCTGATCATTTTCTGGGTCTCCAATTATACATATTTACACAATTCGAGATTGTTCTACAAGTTCTTGAGACTTTGCTTACTTTTTTCCAATCTTTTATTCTCTTACTGCTTCAAATTGAATAATTTCTATTGCCTGTCTTCTAAGTTTGCTGATTCTGTTTGTAAAAAATTATTAAAGGTATAAAAATTCAGCACAAAGTAGATAAAGTTATTTTGGTGAGATACAGAATCCTGTTACCTGGGCAGATAACATAAAACATGAAGAATACTTTTTAACTATCTCTTATTAAGAGCAGACTAAGAATAATTTCTCATTTTCAAAGTGAGAAAGAAACCTAATTCTTAGCCTTTCATAAAAGCATATATTTGGAGTTAATGCATCAAACTAAGCAAATGTTGCCAATATTCTTTTTACATACTGCATTTCTTCTTTACAATTTAATTTTTTTAAATTATAGATTCAGGGTATACATGTGCAGATTTGTTACATGGATATATTGTGTAACGGTGGAGTTTGGTCCTCTGGTGAACTCATTGCCCAAATAGTGAATATAGTACCCGAGAGGTAGTTATTGAACCCTAACTTCCCTCCTTCCTTCCCCCATTTTGGAGCCTCCTGTGTCTATTGTTTCCATCATTATGTCCATGTGGACTCAAGGTTGAGCTCCCACTTACAAGCAAAAACATTTGGTATTTGATTCTGTTTCTGCATAATTTCACTTAGGATAATGATCTTCAGCTTCATTCATGTTGTTGCAAAGGACATGATTTCATTCTTTTTTTTGTCAATGGCTGTGTATATGTATCACATTTTATTTATCCAACCTGCGGATGGACATGATTTTGATATTGTGAATAGTGCTGCAATTAGCATGTGAGTACAGATGTCTTTTTGATAAAATGATTTCTTTTCCTTTGAGTAGATACCCAGTAGTGGTAGATACCCATTGCTGGGGTAGATGGTGGTTCTATTTTCAGTTCTTTGAGAAATCTTCCTACTATTTTCCATAGTCATTGAACTAATTTATATTCCCACCAACAGTGTATAAGTGTGTTTCCTTTTCTCTTTATCCTTGCCAACATCTGTTATTTTTTGACTTTTTAATAATAGCCATTCTGACTGGCGTGAGATGGTATTTCAATATGGTTTTAATGTGCATTTTTCTGATGATTAGTAATGTTGAGCATTTTTTCATGTTTCCTGGCCCTGTGTATGTCTTCTTTTGAGAACTCTCTGTTCGTGTCCTTTGCCTACTTTCTAATGGTTTTTTTTTTTTTTTATTTCTTTTTTTGGTAGATTCTGAATATTAGTTCTTTGTCAGGGGCACAGCTTGCAAATATTTTCTCCCATTCTGGACGTTGTCTGTTTACTCTGTTGATTGTTTACTTTGCTGGCAGAAGCTCTTTAGTTTAATTAAGTCCCATTTGCCTATTTTTAATTTTGTTGCATTTGCATTTGCTGCCTTAGTCATAAATTCTTTGCCCAGACCAATGTCCAGAAGAGTTCTTCCTAGGATTTCTTCTAGGCTTTTAATAATTTCAGGTCTTAAACTTAAGTCTTTAATCTACCTTGAGTTAATTTTTGTGTTCAGTTAGAGGGAGGAGTCCGGTTTCTTTCTGGATATGGCTAGCCAGTTTTCTAATACCATTTATTGAGTAGGGTGTCTTTTCCTCATTGTTTATTTTTGTCGACTTTGTTGAAGATCAGTTGGTTGTAGGTGTGTGGCTATGTCTCTGAGTTCTCTGTTCTATTCCATTGATCTGTGTGTCTATTTTTGTACCAGTACAATGCTGTTTTTGCATTTCTTCTTTTTAGACATTGTTTGTGGATATTCAAAACCAAACCAAATAACATTTACTTTCTGTAGCCTTCTACAACTTTCTATATCCATTTAAGTTTTGTCTTTCATTAATTCATTACAAATTTTCAAACATTTTACTTCAAAACAAAACCATTCTTTTCTTTTGAAAAAAAAAAAATCTCCCTCTCACACACATCTTATTTTCTAATAGGTTTGTACTTCTCTTCCATATTATTCTAGTATAGCTTCAACAACTCAGCATTTAACAAAGCAACTAACTTCTATTAATCAGAAAAACATTGAAGGTAGGTAAATGTCAACTGTCTGTTAGATACAAGCACTATGGCAAAGTACAAAACACATGAGCAATGCAACCTCTACAACCACACACTCCTTTTTATACCTTCTTAAAATAGCACAAATGAATACATTTTTTAACAGAGCTCAGAGGCGTAGCTTCCCTACAATGTGTAAAAATAAGAAACAAAAATGTATACTGTGTATTAAAACTGTGCTTACTTAGAAACTGTGTAGATATCCAAGAATTTTCCATTAATTAACTTAATTTAGTATTAGTTTTGTGTCTAAAACAAAAAATCATCTTGGAAAGTTAGTTTTAATGGACACAGGACATAATAACTCAACATAAAATGCTTATCAGAATTATGATTCTATTTCATTGAACATATAATTTTATATTTTTCTCAATTAAAAAGTGTATGAGAGGAATAGTAGCTTATTTGAACTTATAAAGCAGTTAAAAACACTAGGAACTTCAGATTCCTAGTTTCTTAATGAAAAACAATATGATTTTTAAAAAGTTTTTAAATTATACTCCATATTGATAAAATCAGGAAAAAGATGCAAAGCTCTTTTTAAGCAAAATCATGAAAATTTATTTTGATTTGTCCAATGATATTCACATTTATTACATGAACTTGGATGCTTATTTAAAAATGCTTCTGAGTTAACAGTTTCTGTAAAAGGTTTTGGTTTTTTTTTTTAAAGGCTAACACATTCAGCACTAGAAGTTTAGCTTCTTTATTTATAAGAATTCTGGAAACATTATATTGATGCAGTTCTTATTGTTCTGTATGAATCAAGCAGAACAGAGTTTCTTTAATTTAGAGATTTTATAGCTTAATGTATTAATACCCTCCAGAGGTAGAAAATATTTCATACACACAATAAAAAGGAAATGCCTTTCTCAATTATTGACACAGAGACACACAGAGAGCTTGCTGCTTCAATTCTACAACTACAGACAAAGGCCTAAAGTAAACAGAAAAATGAAAATTTACTAGTAAAGATCTCAAAGAAATTTTCTCCTTTCTAGTGAGCATAAAGTTTTTCCTAAGTAGGTTAAGTTCACAAAGAGCCAAAGCAACAAAATAAAAAGTTGAACAATTTAGATGATCTTTCATCTCTTACCTGACAAGAATATGTCCTCATTATACTGAAAAAGGTCACATGGTCATACCATAAAATCAGATTTCCAATCATTATTGGCTCCAATGGGTAATAACTTATCAGCTATATATAGACCAGACTTATGTGTACATAAGGTGATCTATATACTACCTGAAGATTCATTATTTACTAATCCCTGGCCTTGATGGTAGAAAAAACTCATGGCTAAAAACCATAAATTAGATGAAATACAGACAAACAGCAACAACAACCATCACAACAACGGCAACCAGACTCGGCCAAAAACCAAAAACAAAAATAAAAACACAAAATCAGAAGAATAAAAAACAGAGATTCAATGAAGGAAAAGTTATATTGCCCTTAGGATTCACTCCAAGATGCCCATAAAGATGTTCCCAGGAGAAAACAGCTTATAATGTGTACTTCTTGGACAATACATTAGAATAGACTGCAGCAGACAAGCCTATCTTAGTGGGGCAATTCCCGCAAAGCAGGGCCCGTTGGTTCACACCTATAATCCCAGCACTTTGGGAGGCTGACGGGGGTGGATTGATTGAGGTCAGGAGTTCAAAGTAGCCTGGGCAACATGGAGAAATCTCATCTCTACCAAAAGTACAAAAATTACCTGAGTGTGCTGGTGTATGCCTGTGGTCCCAGCTACTCTGGAGGCTGAGGTAGGAGGATTGCTGGAGCCCAGAAAGACAGGCTGCAATGAGCTGTGATTGTGCCACTGCACTGCAGCCTGGATGACAGAGCAGGGCCCTGTTTGAAAAAATAAAAAGAAAATGAAATTCCCCCCAAATTATTAAAGTATACTTTTCAAAAAATTATAAACATGGCATTATTTTCATACACATATAAAGTAAGATGTCAAAGATTTATTAACCTCATGAATGAGGGATGCAGCTGAAAGACAAAGCTAGTCTAAAGAATAATTTGAGGGACAAAGATTTATATAGTCACCCATGAATAGAATGATGAAATAAGCTTATTAAATTGAGAAAAGACAAGTTATGGTTTATGCAGCGATAAAAGTATGAGTTGGGATCATTTTTTCTGCTGGAGAGAAAGAATCACTTATGACAAAAATCTGCATCTTTTTGTAACTTCATAGAGACTGGGTCTGTAATGAACAATAAATAATCAGTCAAACAAAGATATATTTCCCTAGAAAGTGAAACAAACCTTGGGAAGACCTATTAGACCAGTGGTCCTCAACCTTTTCAGCACTAGGGATTGGTTTTATGGAAAACATGTTTTCCATGGTCCTCTCCATCCCCCAACATCCATGGAAAAATTGAAGCGTGCAACCTAGATCCCTTGTAAGCAGAGTTTATGATAGGGTTTGCACTCCTATGAAAATCTAATGCTGCCACTGTTCTGACAGGAGGCAGAGCTCAGGCAGTAATGGGAGCAATGGGGAGTGGCTGTAAACACAGATGAAGCTTCATGCTTACCTGCCACTCACCTCCTGTGTGCCTTGGTTCCTAACAAGCCATGGACAGGTACCAGTCTGTGACCTGTGGGTGTGGGACCTCAGTGTTAGAGAATGCTGTAGTATGACATTGAAAAGTAATTCTGGCATCTTTTGCCTTAATTCCAAGTTTTGGATAATTTTTTTCAAACAGTTCTAACTTCTATGAATCTTAATAACATTAGCCAGCATTTCTCAGTATTACAAAGGCTTATTAGAGAAATGTTTACATAACATTCATTTGCTACATCACGAAATGTTTTTACATTTTTGAAATCCTTTGTTAAATTAATTTACATAGATAGTCCCAAAATTGGATGTGACATTTAATTTGGTTAAGCCTTATGTTGGTTAAAGGAGACCCAGTATTTATTTGTAGTATTCAAAATTTCATTGGTGATTTTTGGAAATGTTCCCAAATTCTTTGATACTTCTTTCACTCCAAGAAGTGACGGTAAATTCCTCTCCTCTTGTGGGTGGGCTGGTCATAGTTAAGTTGCTTATAACAAATTGCATATGGTGGAAGTGATGATATAGAGCAAATAAGGTGAGGTCATAGAAGACATTTAGCTTCCTCCTTCCTCTATCTTAAATCACTTGTTCTGAGAGAAGTCAGCAACCATGTTGTGAGGACACTCAAGCAGCCTAAGTGGTGAGAAATGGAGGCCTCTTGCCAACAGCCAGTAAGGAACTGAGGCTTCCAGCCAACAGCCATGTAAGTTAGTCATCTTTGAAGGAGATACTCCAGCTCAAGTCAAGCTTTCAGATAATTACAATTCCTACTGATGTATTTTCTTGAATTTTCACCAGAGACCTTACCATACCACTCAGCTAAGCTGCTACTGAATAACTGAGGCATAGAAACTATGAAATAATAAATATTTGTTTTCTAAGCTGCTAAGTTGAAGAGTAATCTGTTGCATAGCAATTAATATTTAATATAAGCCCTCATAAAAATTTCTTCTCCTTTGGAAGGTGGAAAAGTACATTTTCCCCCCAACCTTTAAATAAACAAATTTTCTCTCAAGCACTAGCAATAAGGAGAGTTATAATATTTTGTGTGGTTCCAAACTACTGTTTGGTTCTTAGGTGATCTTCAGTATGGCTTCTTCTTTGTTACCACTTGCTCACCGGACATTGCTCAAAACATATGTAGGATGGACTTCTGAGTCTACATCTAGAGGATATACATAGGCCGAGAGGATGAACACCGTATTGAGAAAACCCTCTATGGTGATTACCTCCTATGACACGGAACATAAAACCTAGACACCAAAGCTGGGTTTGATTCTTTTGTCTGAGGGTTGAGCCCTGTGTTTGTTTGGATAGCTTCTCTCTCCCCATTTCCCATGGCTAAAAAACTGGGACATGTATCCATTTATCTATTTATTATGTGTGATATGTTGACACTTGTAGAAATACATTTTTTGGCAAATTATGAACTTAGATTTAGATTTTTCATTTATTTCTTAGACTGGGAAAATATTTAATGTTGCAGAAAAATAAAGATAAATTTCTGACAAGATAGTGAGCCCGCAATGTCTTCCCCTAGAGTTTATACCTTGAGAGCCACATAGAAGGGAAACAGTGTCCAGTTAAATAAAGTAATGACTATAAGAAACACTCAAGAAGAGGCTGGGTGCGGTAGCTCACACCTGTAATCCTAGCACTTTGGGATGCCAAGGGGGGTGGATCACAAGAGGTCAGGAGTTTGAGACCAACCTGACCAATTTGATGAAACCCCATCTCTACTAAAAATGCAAAAATTAGCTGAGTCCCAGCTACTTGGGAGGCTGAGGCAGGAGAATCGCTTGAGCCCAGGAGGTGGAGGTTGCAGTGTGCTGAGATGGCAACACTGCACTCCAGCCTGGGTGACAGAGCAAGATTCTGTCTCAAAAAGCAAACAAGGCCGGGCACGGTGGCTCAAGCCTGTAATCCCAGCACTTTGGGAGGCCGAGGCGGGTGGATCACGAGGTCAAGAGATCGAGGCCATCCTGGTCAACATGGTGAAACCCCGTCTCTACTAAAAATACAAAAAAACATTAGCTGGGCATGGTGATGTGTGCTTGTAATCCCAGTTACTCAGGAGGTCGAGGCAGGAGAATTGCCTGAACCCAGGAGGCGGAGGTGGCGGTGAGCCGAGATCGCGCCATTGCACTCCAGCCTGGGTAACAAGAGCGAAACTCCGTCTCAAAAAAAAAAAAAAAAAAAAGCAAACAAACAAAAAAAGAAACACTTAAAAAGAGAGAGGGAAGTTGTGATATTGTGTGTGTGTGTGTGTGTGTGTGTGTGTGTGTGTGTCTGTGACTGAACTGGGAAAGGAGTTGGGAGAGAAATTCTGGGTTGTATACTTTTCCTTCTGGATATATTGCACTGGATAGATTACTGTTTGTTCACATGTAACTGTGAAAGAGAAAAAATGGTAGAACCAGCCCAGTGCCTTGAGGGCTTGTGGGGCAACAGAAAGGCAATTCCAGAGACTGGCCTGAGTGAGGAGCAAATAACAGCAGATAAAGAATGACTTGCTCTCCCCAAAGCATTTCCTCCTGCTCCTTTCCATGCCCTAAGTTGTGCCAGTATGTCAAGGAAGAAAAGTCCTCAGAAAAGAGCAATTTCAAAGTTAGAGGAATAAAATATTCCCCAGAGAACAGGGTCGGCAGGAAAAAGGGCAATAAAAAGGACTGGGGAAGTCCCTGGGCTCCCAGGCCTAGGGTCGATTACCTCTCATAAACCTATGAAGAGAGCAGAAGCTGTGTGTGAGCTTTCTCCTTTTCATATTTCAGCTAAGACTGATAATTCTTGTAGGGAAAAGAAGCTTCAATTGGTAGATTGCTGAAAAGCACAATAGCCAGATAGCTGAGAAGTAGAACGTGTCTAAAGAGAGACAACAAACTGAGCTGTCTATAATAGGCAGATCAGAATTCATGAAACAGAGACAGAGTTTAGAATAAATATAATACGTATCCTCAAAGAGATGAGAAAAATTTTGCTTACATGAAACATGAAGGAGCAGCAATAATGAAAAGCTAAATGGAAACATTGGGTATAAAAATCATAACAATTAAAATCAAGAATTTCAATGAGAGATGTATAGCATGAAGGCTATAGGCAAAGAATAAACCATTAAACTGTAAAACAAGTCGAAGATTATTTTGCAGAAGACACAGAATGGATAAAAAATAAAAAAGGAAAAGTAATGGTAAGAGGGATAAATAAGACATGCCAATATATCCATGGTGCAGTCTCAAAAAGATAGAAAAAAGTATAACAGAGGTGAGGCAGCACAAAGTAATAACCAAGGATTTTCCAGAATTAAATAAAGATGAATGTTTTAGCCTATTTTCTGTTGCCTATAACAGAACCCCTGAAACTGAATAATATATCAATAAAAGACATATGCACATGAATGTTCATTGCAGGACGATTCAGAATAGCAAAGACATGGAATCAACCTAAATATTCATCAATGACAGATTGGATAAAGAACATTTAGTACATATACACTGTGGAATATTATGTAGCCACAAAAAAAGAGAAAGATCATGTCTTTTGTGGGACCATGAATGGCGTTGGATTTATCATACTTAGCAAACTAATGCAGGAACAGAAAACCAAATACTGCATGTTCTCATTTATAAGAAGGAGCTAAACAAGGAGAGCTCATGAACATAAAGAAGGGAGCAACAGACACTGGGGTCTACTTGAGAGTAGAGGGTGGGAGGAGGGAGAAAAGCAGAAAAAATAACTATTAGGTACTAGGCTTAATACCTGGATGAGGAAATAATCTGTACAAAACCCACTGAGACACAAGTTTACCTATGTAACAAACCTATACATGTACCCCTGAACCTAAAATAAAAGTTAAAAAAAAAAAAGAAAAAGAAAAGAAATGTATTTCTTACAATTCTGGAACTTGGAAAGTCCAAGGGCATGGCTTGGTGTCTGATGAGAGTCTTTTCACAAAGTCCCCCTTGTGAGGACTCTGCACAGAGTCCTGAGGCAGTGCAGAGCATCACATGACAAGGGGGCTGAACAGAGTAACTGGCTCACTCAGGTTTCTCTTCCTTCCTTACAAAGCCACCAGTTTCACTTCGATGATAACCTATTAATCCATTAATCCTTAATCCATTAATCCACAGGTAGATTAATCCATTCATGAAGGCAGAGCTCTTGTAATCCAATTACTTCTTAAAGATCCCACCTTTCAATATTGCCACATTGGGGATTAAGCTTCCAACAGATGAAATCTGAGGGGCACATTTACTCCATAACAATGAGCAATAGTTACATGAAAGAGTTTATGGGATACCACATAAGATAAATAAGAAAAATCTCACACCTAGAGGTGGGAAATTTAAGAACATCAAAGAGAAAACTCTGAAAGCTTCTAGCTATAAAGACATGATCTATAAAATTAAATAAATCAGATTGAAATTAAACTTCTCATTAGCAATACTGGAAGCAAAAAGACAATAGATTACTAATAATGCCAACATGTTAAAGGAAAATAACTTCAAACTATAGTGTTTTATTTTTTCTAGCAGCGACCATTTATTAATTGCCTGCTACATTCTAACTATTTTGCAGGCATCACCAATTGCCCTGGCAATGCTGCAAAGTAGGTATTAGCATTCTTTCATTACAAATGAGAAAAGTGAGGCTCACTATGTTAAGTAACTTGCTCAAGGTAATACAGACAGTGGTAGAATGTGGATGAAGACCAAAATATCTAATTCCAAAATCTGTTTAAACTCTAATTTTACATTAGGTTAAACTATCTTTTCAGTGGAGGAGCCCAATAAAGATATTTTTGGGCATGACATGGTCTTAAAGTTTTGACACATAAAGACCATATTTGAAAATTTTCTTGGAGGAATTGCCCAGGAAAAAGAGAAATAAATCCAAGAGGATGCTTTAATTAATGTATGAAGTTCAAGTTATAAATAATGTGGGGAAGCTTATTATGATCCAAACAAAAAAGGCATCCTCATAAAGAAACAGAAGTGTATTATTATAATTCAGTACTAAACTATAGGAAATACCAACATGGCCACAGATGAAAGGTAGGGTACAGCAACCACAGGGAGAGTATTATGAATTGAATATTTGTGTTCCCCACCCCCCTAAATTTTTTTGTTCAAATCTCATCCTCAATATGATGGTGTTTGGAGGAGGGGCTTTTGAGAGGAATTAGGTCATAAGGATAGACCCCTCAGGAATGGGATTAGTGCCTTTATAAGAAGAGGACAGATTGGGCTCGGTGACTCTTGCCTGTAATCTCAGCACTTTGGGAGGCTGAGGTGGGTGGATCACCTGAGGTCAGGAGTTCGAGACCATCCTGGCCAACATAGTGAAAATCTGTCTCTACTAAAAATACAAAAGTTAACTGGGCATTGTGTCACGCACCTGTAGTCCCAGCTACTCGGGAGGCTGAAGCAGGAGAATTGCTTGAACCCGGGAGGTGGAAATTGCAGTGAGCTGAGATTGCACCGCTGCACTCCAGCCTGGGTGACAGAGCTAGACTCTGTCTCAAAAAAAAAAATAAAATAAAATAAAAAAAGAAAAAGAAAAAGAAAAAAAGAAGCCAGAGAGCTAGCTCACTCTCCCATGTGAAGATACAAGGGAAAGTGGGCAGTCTGCAGATGGAAGAGGCCCTTACCAGAACCTAATCCTGCCAGCAACATGATCTCAGACTTCAGCCTCCAGAACTGTGTGAAATAAACTTCTGTTGTTTATAAGCCACCTAGTCTTTGGTACTTTGTTATCAAAACTCAAACAGACTAAAACAGGGAGTGTGATAAAAATACTTTTTCCTTTTGTGGGAAAATATTCTTAAGTATTAGAAGATAAAGATATTGATAGGGACAAATGAACATGAATATGGGCCTTAGTAAGACAGAGGCATCTTCCAGAGAATCCAAATAAAATTCTTTTTTTTTTTTTTTTAGACAGAGTCTCGCTCTGTCACCAGGCACCAGGCTGGAGTGCAGTGGCACAATCTTGGCTCACTGCAACCTCCACCTCCTGGGTTCAAGCAGTTCTCCTGCCTCAGCCTCTCAAGTAGCTGAGACTACAGGTGTGTGCCATTATGCCTAGCTAATTTTTGTATTTTTAGTAGAGACAGGGTTTCACCATGTTGGCCATAATGGTCTCGATCTCTTGACCTCATGATCTGCCCGCCTCGGCCTCTCAAAGTGCTGGGATTACAGGCTTGAGTCACCGCGTCCGGTCTAAAATTCTTAAAATTTTCTTCAGTAGAAGAAATTTTGATTTACTGAATAGAAGATATAAAAGCAGGGGAAAAGGTATAAATAAGTGAATTAAAAATATGGAATGAGATAGCAGGAATATCTTAGAATATATTAAAATACAATAATATGTTGTCTCTAAGACATAGAAATTTTAAAGAAGTGAAAATATTTGCTAGATAAATATAAGTTAGAAACAATTTTAGTATCAGACAAATAGAATTTAGGGCCAAAGTCATAAAGGATGAAGACAGACATTATACAAGGCGAAAAAGGAAAACAGAGGAAAAGATAAAATAAACACACATACACACACACACACATATATATAAAACAACATAGGTTCAACATATACAAAGCAATGACAGATATATGAGGTGAGATAAATGGCTTAATAATGATGATTGGAATTTTAATTCACTCTTCTTTGAAACCAATAAATCAAAGAGGCAACAAAACTTTAAGTGTAGAAAATTTGAATAGTAAAATTAATTTGCTTAAACCTATACATAAAATGTATTATTGGATATAAAGTTTTATAGATGTCATACATTATTTATATACTATAAATCTATATATTAACATAGATTTCTTCAATAGCAGGAAATACACACTTTTTTTTTTTGAGACAGAGTTCTACTGTCACCCAGGCTGGAGTGCAGTGGTGCTCTCTAGGCTCACTGCGCACTCTACCTCCTGGGTTCAAGCGATTCTCGTGCTTCAGCCTCCTTAGTACCTGGGATTACATGCACCACCATGCCCAGCTAATTTTTGTATTTTTAGTAGAGACCAGGATTCACCATGTTGGCTAGGCTAGTCTCGAACTCCTGACCTCAGGTGATTCACCCACCTAAGTCTTCTAAAGTGCTGGGATTACAGGTGTGAGACACTGTACCTGGCTTAGGAAATATACACATTTAAAAAGAATGCAAGAAACATACACAAAAACTGTGACTCATAAAGGAAGTTCTAATAAATCCCGAAGAATCAAGATTATGCTTACCATAACTTCAGTCTACTAGTCAATAATAAAATGATAACTTTAAAATCTCCTAAACTGGGCCTGGTGTGGTGCCTCACACCTGTAATCCTAGCACTTTTGGAGGTGGAGGTGAGAAGATCACTTGAACCCAGGAGTTCAAGACCAGCCTGGATAACATAGTGACCCCCATCTTTAAAAAAAAAAATCACCTAAATCTAGAAACCAATACTGCTATAAAAACCATTATAGTAAATATAAAATATTAAGTAACTTGAAAAAGAATTGGAGAATAGTGAAAAGGTACATGATATAATGTGTATAACAATTAAAGTACTTATAAATTTTTAGTACTGAGCTAAACACTCAGCTCAAGAAGTTCAAAAGACACTAATAGAAAAGGCCTAAAGGAATAAAGAATAAAATAAAAAGCATAATGACAGAAATCAATGAAATAGATGATACTAAACAGAGATTAATAGAACTCAAAGTGTTTCTATGAAAAGATTAATAAGATATGTAAGTCTTTGGCAAGATTAATCAAGAAAATTTTTAAAAAGTGCAAATAAAGAAATAAAAATGAAGACATTGTTCCAGATATGGGATTTTAAAAATATGAACAACTGTATGCCAATAAATTTGATGACAATGTGGATATATTTCTGAAAAAATATAAAATGACAAAAATAAAATAAGAAAAAGTATATAATAACTGGAAAATTGAAATTGAAATCATGTATTTTCTCTCTCAAAATCATGTCTCAGACAATTTTTCAAGTTTTATCAAAATTTTAAGTATCTGATAGTCTCTCTCTTATTGTCAAATAACAGAAGATAATTTAGAGCTGCCAGGCTTCCTTTACACAGCTAGAATAACCTTAATTTCAAAACTGCGTAGTGGAGCACACTCACTACATGTATAGATATGGTATGCATGTATATACGTGTGTGTATGTATACATACGTGTGTATGTGTATGTATATGTATATATGCACACAGTGTGTGTGTGTGTATGTATACATATGCAGCTATATTATGCATGTATATATGTGTATGTGTATAAATACACACATGCATGCACATACACACATCCATTTAGTGTATGAATATAGATGTAAAAATCCTAAATAATATACTAACTAGTTGAATCCAACAATTCATTATTAATATTTATATCCCAGGAATGCCAGAATGACTTTACAATGGAAAAACAATCAGTATAATTTACAAGTTAGTAACAGCAGCAGGCTGTTATTCCCAGGTCTGGAGAGGCAAGGGATGGAGTGAACACTAAACCCAGAGGGAGATGGTATGGAAAAGACTGCTTGGCAGGAGATGTGACCTTTTCTAAAGGGAAGAACAGCACAATGACCCAGCAGTGAGGAATCCAGGGAAATCAACACTTCATTTCATTTTCCTCCCTTCCTCTTACGTCCTGCTGGTGACTCCCATTGTCCAAATCACAATGGAAGTCAGAGGTAAGGAAATCGGTGGACGTGTTTGGAGAGTCAGCCTCCTGGGGAGCAGACAAGGATGGCGGATAGATCTGGAGGGAAAAAATGGAAGATATGTCCCCTTCAACTCAGAGGTTCCACCACTCCATTATATTATTTAGTATCACCCATTTTTTCAACCTGGCAAAGCAAATCAGGCCATGCTAAACATCAAGCTGCAACAGCCCTGTAGTTTGCCTGTAGTTACTTCCTTATTTCTTCTTTCAATGTGGACATATTTTTTTTTTCACTCTCCTGCCTTCAATCTTCACTCCTTTGACTTCACTTTCCATCAGAGACCTACTCTCCCTGATCTGTTTGCATGAAGATTCTTCCTCCTGGCTCAGATTTTGGCAAAGCTGACTCTGCTAATGGCTCCCTCTTAACCTAACTTTCATGTTTTAGAACTTCTCATTTCTTTCAAACAATTTCCCTCTAGTCCTCATGCCTATTGAATCACATTTATCACTCTTCTGACATTTCTCCAATCTGCTTTTCTCAAGTATACCGTACTGAGAAAGGAAAACGCCGCTCCCGACAGCTAGGAATTGACCTGGCACTCTCAGCTAGGCCATAGTGTTCTCTTGTCAAATGTAAACAATCCTACAGAACAGCAACATCAGACACCTCCACTCTGTGACTGTGATGGATCGAGCCAAAAATAAGACCACTCCACAATCATGTCCAAACATAACAAAAAACACGAACATTTTCCAAAATCACAAAAATGCCCAAACATCTTTTAATTCTGACTAGTATGAGTGACAATGCTGCTTCTTTTTGAATCACAACTTTAAACTCACTCTGTTCATTTCACCTTATAGATTCAAATTATTAAGGTACCCAGTCACAAGAATTACCTCTACTTACTGAGAGCGTTGAATTCAGAGAAAAGCCTCACTTCCTTGAATACTCCCCACAAGCACCTAAGACAAGCTCAAATTCTATAACCCACTCAGACACCTTTTTACTGAGATGCCCCACCGTCCTCCGTGGTATGTCTTCTCCTGCATTGTAATATGTCAGTACACTCAACATTGTTTATCTGCAAGTGTGCTTCTGGTGGTCTGAAGGTAGAGTGGTATCCAACCTGAATAGAGATGATGTTTAGGCTTATTCTACCCAGAAAGGAGAATTCAAAAAGATGGGACATAACTGACTATTCCTAGCATTCATTCTTTGTATATTTTGGATTCTTAGGAGACATATCATTTTTCTATAAGATTTCCATTATTACTTCACTGATGGGAATTAAGCCTAGAGGGATGTTTTCTTTGTCGCCTCCTTAACCTGTGAGCGAAAAGCCTTTTAAGTTATAAAGTGGCAAGAGTCAGCTCAACTCAACAGTGTTATAGACCTTAGGCTACTAATGCTTTCAGCATGTGTAAGGGCATCCTTTACAAAGTTTTTCTCTCTTTACTGACCCTTCCCCAAAGGCTCCTATTCCCTGGCGTTCTTCCCTTCTTAACATCTTCCAATAAGTATACTGTACTGAGGGGAGACTTGTGTTTAGGAGGTAACTATGGCCAACTCTGTATTAAACACCAAAAGAAGAAAAAGGTAAAGGAAGATTGGGTTGTGGGTAGAGGTGAGGGCCAGGAGGCAATAATGAGGTCAACAGCCTCAAACTGAACTTCATACATACAGCTTGTCATCTCTGTGCTTTACCACAAGGAAATTTGTTTAATTTGAACCTCATCCCATTGAGACTCCAAATCATCTTGCTAACAGGATGAACGTATCTGTTCCAATCAACTAATAGGAAGATGCTATACTTGTTTTAGGTAGCATTCATTTTTACTAGGTTTGTTTGGTTTCAATGTCTGTACTATGCTGCTCACTTACTATCTCTAAAGGTAGAATTTTGGGCCAGGAATGGTGGCTCATGACTGTAATCTCAACACTTTGGAAGGCTAAGGTGGAGGGATCACTCAAAGCCAGGAGTTCAAGACTAGCCTGGGCAACATAGTGAGACCCCATCTCTACTTTTACAAAGGTAGAATTAACCATGGGGGAGATTTGGAAAAATGTCAAAAAGTATAAAGCTGCCTTATCACCCCATAGTTAGGGTAAGACCCAGATTACTGACTCCTTGAAGACAGGGAGCAGGAATAGTGAAGAGAGGCAGCTGACAACCCTCACCTCTGCTCTTATCCCCAGTCTTCACTTCCCTTAATTTCTCTTTAAGCATTTATGCATGTTAACTCCAAGGGACCTCAAATGTCTCCCACTCACTCTACCCAAGAAAGTGCTGATATGAGATGTGACCAAAGATATGAACAGTCCATGGTGCAAAGTGATGGAGATATCCATGTGTTCAGCAAATAAATAAAACCTTTTGTGTTTGTTTAGTGTAATCTCGTGAACTTTCTCATTTCTCCATTCTTTAAGCTCCTCTTTTTGGGTTCTCCTTTCTGAGTAGAATAGGCCTAAGATCACCTCTACTCAGGGTGGCTACCACTGTATCTTAGCATCCTAGTTACCAGGAGACGAAGGGTAAACACTGGTGTAGGACCTGTGGTAATGCCTCCTTGTGTAGGCCAGGGTTTAGATGCTGACCCACGAACCAAATCTGACCTAATATTTGTTTTTGTAACTGAAGTTTTATTAGAAAACATTGATTCCCCTTCACTCACATATTGTTTATGACTACTTCTGTGCTACAACAGTAGAGTTGATTAATTGTGACAGAAATTGTACAGTCTGCAAAGCCTTTGATGTTTACTAACTGGCCGTGCTGTGGTCTAAATGTTTCTTTCTCCCGAAGAGTTCTATATAAAAATCTTAATCCTCAAGGTGGTGGTATTAGGAGGTGGGTTCTTTGTGAGGTGACTAGGTCTTGGGGCTGAGACTTCATGAATGGGATTAGTGTCCTGATGAAAGGGACCCCAGAAAAATCCCTCATACCTTATGCCATGTGAAGACATAGCCAGGGAGTAAGGGGGACACTGTCTATGAGGAAGTGGGCTCTCACTAGACCTTAAATCTGTCAGCTCCGTGACCTTGGACTTCCCCATCTTCAGAACTGTGAGAAATAAACACAATGTTTGTTGTTTCTAATTAATCCAGTTTGTTGTATTTTTTTTTCTAGCAGTATGAACAGATTAAGAAAGGTCCTTCACAAAATAAGTTTTCTGATACCAAATCTAAAACACTGTTTCATGAAGTATAATGTGTAGAACACTAATTCCAAGACACAGTAAAGATTATTACACAAAAATGAGTCCTTTGGTTAAGTGAGTTTGGGAAATACTATGGTCATAAAATTCAGACACATTTCTTAATTGTAAATCTTTGGTGTCTTGGATATATATAACTAATATATACTTATTTACATGAATTGATACAGATATTTACATAACTATATACATATACATAATAACCAATAGTAATTAATAATTTAAATAAAATATACTTAAACATATAAAGTATGATTTATGATTCTCTGAGAGATGGTAACAGTATTCAAAGTTTTCCAAAAACACTTGCCCATATAATCCTTTTTGATATGGATTATTCTATGAGACCAGTGATCCATAGAATATACTTTGGTAAATGTTCATCTAGATTGCTTAGACTTCTTATTATCCAAGAAAAGTATTTCTCTCTGCTTACATGAGTACACAAGAATCAAGGTTTTCATGCACTTGTTTAGGACCAAATCCTTAGCTAGTAATTAGTAAGCAATGTATTTTCCTGATTTCCTCTTTGTATACTTTTCTTGGATGTCATAGGTGTGATTGTGGATGCTCTAGTGTGGAATATGGGTCTCCCGCATTGTTCCCAGGCTCTCCTTTACAGAAGAAAAGACCCTGGATCTGGCCTCAGCATAAACATGAGTTTCTCTAGGGAGGTTCTTCCTGACACCCTCCCCTCCACAGCTCAGACTAGGCTAGTGACTATTCTATAATATTATATTATAGCATTTTTCATACTCTAGCTAGTCACTTTTCTTGTTTTCTTCATTCATCTATGAACTATATGATGGCTGACACCCTAGCTTTTGCAGTGTACATTGTGTACTTACTAAATGGCTGTTGAGTGGTTGTTGATTTGATTATACCTCTGCAGGCCAGTTGGCCCGTGAGATCCTCCTGCAATTTTATTTTATTTTTTTGAGCCATGGTCTCCCTCTTGTCACCCAGGCTGGAATGCAATGGCACAATCTCAGCTCATTGCAACCTCCGCCTCCCAGGTTCAAGCGATTCTTCTGCCTCAGCCTCCCAAGTAGCTGGGATTACAGGCACTTGCCACCATGCCCGACTAATTTTTGGGTGCAATTTGCTTTTCTCCTGTGTGTTCTAGTGCCCAGGACTAGGCTAATGCTTTTTTCTTTTAAATGTTATCTTACATCCTTTTCCTGAGGTTCTGGGTCCTGCTTTAGAACCTCAGGAAGGCAATAAGGGCAATAAGGCTATTGCTGCTTTTGCTGTGTATGGATCTCTTTCCTCCCTCCCAGTGGCTACAACTTAAATAGATAGATGGTCTTATATGAGAAACGGTTGCGCTTGAAACTTCCAAATATCAATGGTCTTTTGGATTCCATGTCTCTGTGCCGGGACCTTGCTACCATCTGTTGCAACCCTTGTGCTGACAGTTTCCTAAATCAAGACAGAATTTGCCACTCTTTCTGGACATTTGCCTTGCTTGACTGCTGGAGCCCCTGCTGTTGGCTGGGTTCGTGTCTTGGCCCTGGTAGGTTGGTGTTGTACAAAGTCCTGGCTTCTCACTCTCCTATTTTACTCAAGAAACCACTGTTTGTCCATCTGTAGTTTACCCGTAAAAGAATTCAGACTTTCTAAATTTATTGGTGCTATTTTAATAGAATTGTCTTTACTGCTCATTCCTCAAGGTCATGACTCTCAGGATCAGCTACTATTATTTACTATTATTAATCATGTAATTCTTATGAATTCAGTAAGAGCAAGTTTAAAAAATTCCTCCTTTATCATTAGGAAATTGAATCACAAAGTTACAGTCTTGGGTTAGAAATACAGAGAGATTGTAATTCGAAAGCAAATGAAAGGGAGCCTGAGAACGAGGCTGGGAGGGATTAGATTAACTTTTATTTTCCATGCAATATCTGTAAAACAAACAAGCGAAGTGTAGAATTAGAGAAAAATTGGAGTAATTCGATTAAACTGGATGTTAATTGGAAAAGAATAAAGGAAGAGGGGTACTATTGTGAATGACTTTATTGTTAGATATTCTGCTAAATGTTTAATATTTAACTTCATTTTTCCTGTATAAACTCAGCCAATATCATTATGGAGTCCAACTTAAAGATACTATCTTCTTTATAACTTACCATAGACATTTTTTTTCCTGAGTTTTTTTCCTCTTTTTTTAGGAAGTATAATTCAGTCAAATAAGAATATAGACTTAAGAATGTATATTAGAAGTCCATGGTACTTTATCTGGACTCCAAGAGCTTATTCTTAATTCTTACCAGGAGTCGACACTACAGAATAAAACAAACAAAAACAATTTATAAAACTGTAAAAGGCTAGATCAAGGTCAAGAGCCCTATATTAAGTCCTACGGCTGCCCCCAGTCTCAGTTGCTATTATGGTGCCAGAACTATTTAGAAGACCAAGAAAGAACTACATGTTTTAATTAAATAACACATGGCAGAAAGCACAAGATACCAGCTTGGGTTTATCAGGCAGAACAGGAGCTATCCTTGTGCTAAACAGACAGGCACCAAGGAAAAGAGAGAACCCGAGAGACAAGTCTAAAAAAGCTTGGGAGCTATTTAATACAAGATCCTAGGACAAAATCTAACGCTCCCCGTCGACGCGAGGGGAGCCACATTTAAGGAAGGCAGCCTGGTGTAGAATAACGATGGAGTAAAGTAAATGACACGGAACTATGACAAATTCAAAACCCAACTGGAAAATTAGGAAAGAGAATGAAGTGTCGTGTCTAATGACACCCTGACAATTACCCTCGAGCAGTGGGGCATGTCCTGCCGCATTTACCTATCCTGGTGCTTGCGAGCTTTGGTGTCTGGGTTTTCTGTTTGAACAAAGAGGCTTTGTGGCCCATTTTCCATCTCCCTGTCTCCGTCAGGCATGGGGCTTAGAATGGCTGGTTTCTGCTGCTTGTTAAAAGGAGTTCAGGAGAACACACAGTGTCGGGCCTGGAGGTCAGCCGTATTCAGATCTTTCTAAATGAACACACGTTTCTTAAAAAATGGAGATGGCTAATGCTAAAAGCCATTTATGAAATTCTACAAGTGAAAAAAAACCCGAAAAAGAAGCTGACTTCTAGACCTAGACGAGGTGTCAAAATTTAAGATTATTTTATCCTCCTGTATACAAAATCGCGGAGAAAAACAAAGCAGCAGGAGGTCCAAGCATATCAATCAAAGAGGAGACAGCACATTCTAGACTGGGAATATAATTAAGTAGAAGATATAAAAATAGGATTTCCCAACCTGGCAAGTGGAAATATAAACCAACTGGCAGAGGAAGGGTGGAGAGGATAATCCCACCCTTTTGGAATAACGATAGAAAAATATGAGGAAACAGAAAATGGAAATCGGTGAAGGAGTGAAGAAAGGGGAGGCGGATGAAGAAAACCTATTAAGTGTGCGGAAGTGATGAGTTTGCCAAAACCTGATTTTATCCTCTAGCTAACAAATTTGGGGGTGAAGATATTGACATTCTTTTTGTGAAAGATTCATAAGTGATCATCTTCAGAGTTTACTGATATAAATTTAACTGCTAATCAAATTAGCCCCTTTGCTCAACCGAGAATGAAATAGAATCATATCTTGTAAAAAAATATTTTTTTTCCTTCACCATAACCATTAGTAGGAAACGTTAGTCACTTTTCATGTAAACTGCGGGAATCAGCAACACGGACTCTGCCTGCTTTCACTGAGACCTGTGTTCCACACTGCGGTTTGTTCTATTAATGATATTGAATTCACTCGACTCCCTCCTACCTTATATTAATTGCATTAAAAAATCAGTAAGTACAGATACATGCATTGTGTTCTGTAAAAGAGGTTACGATTAAATGAAAAAGCTGTTTAATAAAATATAATAAAAGTATTTCACGTTCATTTCTCCCACGTAATAAGTGGAATTATAGTAGTAGGAGGAGACCTCTCACAGCTGGGCAAGCCCTAAGAATCCTTCCCTTATTCTCGACTTAAAAGCTATCAATTTAGAACTGTCCTATGTATTGCCCTGTGAATTGAACAAGCCTTTTCAGTCTTTAATTAAGGGTGAAAAACTCTTCGAACATCACAGCATTCATCTGTTCATGTGTGGAAAGCCTGGTGTAACAAAAGAATTTAATCAAACTACAAGCCTAATAAAGACTACATTGCCTGAACTAAATGATGTTATTGCAGTAGCGGCTCATAGTTTTACATTTAAAAAAGCGGGTCAGAGTGTTCATTCATCTTGATTAGCAATGCCAACCTAATTACTTCTGGAGGAAACAGTAATTAGCTGGAGTCTCACCTCATTAATCATGACATTCTTGTAGCAGACTATTTTTATCTGATAAATGGCTTGGATTGGAACAAGGTGTATATTTGAATTCTAGTTAATTGTACACAGCTTGCTGCATAACATTTCACATTTTTATCATTTAACTACTTCCTTTCTGTGAACCTCTTGAGATTTTTTTTGTTACTTACATTCTTATAGTGAAAAAAATCTGATTTAATAAGAGGATCAGTTCTTCTGAGTTAACATATCAGAAATGGAGTCTCAAGGAATTGGGGAAACGAAGTAAGATCTCCACATGTAGATGAAGTCATTCAAATTACTGTGGGACAGATACAAGTTTTCTGCAGTGAATTCAAAATGAATGACAGCATTGTATAACTTGGCACAGTTGCATCCATGTGATCAATAACAATCATGAACAACAAGCAGTATTATTATGTTTTAGGCAGGGTATCTTAATAAATTAAGTCAGATTCACAGTGTTCCTAAACCAATACTCAAGTGTGTACCACGTTTAAAAAGAGGCAGTGACTGGAATCTACAGTCTATACTCAGCTATGGGCCAGTATCACTCTTTTCTGGAGTCACATGGCTCTGACCATTTCTTATTTGTTCCTCTCGGGTTTCTCTTTTCTAGGATTAAAAAACCTACTTAATTTGTATATCATATGTATTGCTTTCCTCTGGTTCCTCTGTCTAATGTATGAGTCTTCTGGTGGAGCCCAAGATGAACATCGTTGAGTACAGAGAGAATTGTGAATTACTCCTTGTAGAAATGTGGAATACTTGCCTGCTGCTAACAGTGATATCAGGGTAGGTCAGCAGGGATTGCATGGTGGCCTTAGTTACCTAGGCCCAAAGTCAGCTCCTCAGTCTTGCATTGCCTGTTTAAGAAGAGAGGGTCCATCTCTTAAGAGCTGACTCACATTAACCAAGTTCAGGAAGACTGATGTCTAAAATAATGCCAGTTTTTCAAATTTCAATGAAAAATGGCCTCAGATGTATGGATCAATATGGATTTCCTCTGTTGTCAAGGTAGACAGAAAGCAAAATAATACTCAGCCAATTTAATTATATACAATATGAAATTATGCTTACAAGGACCAGAATGTTGATCATGGGCTTCATCAACATAGCATTATGTCTCTGTAGGGATATCTACATAGGAAGCCAGCTCATAATCTGAAGGTTGCTTATTGACTGAATAAATAGAATGAGAAGTGTTAGATAAATTGCATATTTAATGGAATCAGCTTGACATAATAAGATGTATCCATCTTTCCGTTAGAGTTGGCCTTACCTACAAGGCTAGCATATTCAAAATCCATTAGCCTTATCTCCTCTCTCCTGAACAATACTCGAATAAACTGCCAGCCTTTGCCTTAATAATTCTTCTATTAATATTTTCTAGATTTCTATCTTGGATGAACATTCCTTTTGCTTCATTTGTTCTTTGTTTGGATGAGTTAAAACAATAAATGTATGTATATTTGGCCTTGCTGTCCTAGGAACTTTTCTGCCTCCTTCAGGTGACTTTGCATATCTATGCATGATGTCTTCATTGGGTGGTTTTATTTTTCCTTTTTCCAAGTTTTCTCGGGACCTCACTGAAGCTAAGTACAGAAGCCTCTCTACTTATAAAAAAAAGTTGTTCCTAAGACCATTTGCACATAAATCAGAATGACACAATACCACATGAAAAGTATAACATAAGCTTTAGGACTAGCTGTATAATAAACAGAAAGGCCATAGTAATATTCTTGAGAAGGGCTTAAACTTGAATTTTTCCCAGCACATTCTCACAAAATATGTTTGAACATTTGAAACAAGACATGCAATTCTCCCTATTGGTAGGCAGTCTATCAGACACCCTTTCCCAAAGTAGATGGGTTCTGTCTCCATTGCAAATCCATTGAGGCGGTTAATGCTCCCTCTCTCTCTATAAGCATCACAGGGGAACTCCTTAGTGCTTCTGGTGAAATTGCTACCACATTTCCACTCCACAGGAAATTGGACTGATTCAAAGGAGGCCTTGACCAACAGATTCATTCACATTTGTAACAAAGATCTAATCTGCAGCACGTTTACCACACTTAACATTTAAATTCTCAAATAACCAATCTCAACTGGGTTGCCTGACACTTAACTTTGATGCTCCTCTTCTGGCCACGTCCTCAAAATTTCCTGCTCATTCTCTGTATCCAAACCTTTCCTCATCTGCTGCTGATGACTGTTAATCAAATAGATCTGACGTTTTTCAAACATCACATGATTTGCTCTTTTTCCTAAAGAATTTTTCTTATGGCTCAATCGTTTATCTCACCTGCTAATGTAACATTTCATCAATTTTTTACTATTTTAACTTTAAAAAATAATTTTCTGTGTTCCATTTCATCATCATCATATAGTTCTTAGAACTATACTTTAAACTTGCTGCTTTTTGACTGGAAATGATAGGGCTAATAATAGCTGTATGACTATAAAACACCTCAATACCAGACACAGACACAACAAACAGGTGCTCTCTGAGACTAAAATGACTATGTGTGACTACCTACGTCATCTCTTGGTAACATAGTGGATTTCTTTTATTTGAAATGGAATGTTGTCTTTTTCTTTTCTCTGAAAATTCATACATGTACAGGTTAAAAGTTGTGGATTTTATATTCTGAAAAAACTGGTTGATGATAAATTTTTATCGTTGTGATTTTGTTTAATATTATAAGCAGTAAAAATAGTTGCTAATTCTTTTTGATATTTACCAGGGTCCAGGTAGTGTTCTAAGTGCTTTACGTCTAGTAATTCATTTAATTTCCACATTAGCCCAGCTACAAGGATTTTTAATTCCCACTTTACAGATAAGAAAATTAAATAAATTACTCAGTTACCCAGAGAGAAACAGTAGAGCTGAGATTTGAACCCTAATGTGTTGGCTCCAGAGATCACACTTAACCACAGTGTTATGTCACTTCTCTGTAATTGGTTCTTTGTCACAATATCTGAAAATACAGAAAACTCCAAAAAAAGAAAATAATGTTGACGGACAATCCCACTATTCAGGTAAACTGTATCATTCATCTTTATATTTTGATACATACATCTTCAGTTTTTTTTCAGAACAAATTTGCTTTGTGTTTCACTCAGAAAGTATTGGGAGTATTGTTACATGTGTGTAAATATATTGACTGCATCATTTTTAGAGATTATGTTACATTTTGGTATTTTTGGCTTTCATAACTTACTGGAACAATTTGCTTCTCATTATAAGCAATGACATAATGCATGATCTTGTGGAGAATCCTTTGTTCGCAAAGTTATTTTCTTTTTAGGAGAATTTCCAGAAGTGGAATTACTGGATTGAAGAAGGGTATGGTTATTTTTAAGGCTTCTTATACCTATTGCCAAACTTGCTTCCAGAGATGCTATATCAGTTTATACTCCCACCATCAGCATATGAGATACTGCTTTCCTGTGCCCTGTAAATCTCGGGGCTCTAGCATTCTTTTTCTTTTTTAATATGTGCCCCATTTTGAATTTGCACTTATTATATTTTTGGCTTAGGGATATGATCCTTCGGTTATATTTACTGTGGTTACTTTACCTTTCTATTTCTCAGTTTCCCTCTGTAAAAACGAAGACAATAATAGTGGCTACATTAGTGCTGTTGTAAGGGTAAAAGTTTACCACATATCTGCTTCATAGAAAAGTGCCTGCCTCAGAGTGCGTGCTGTCATTATTGTTATTATTGTTTATGATTTTTGCTACTATTGTTTTTCTTATTTTTATGTGTTATATGATTTAACTTTTCTTGACTGTTTTGAATTTTAATGTAGTTCTCCATGGTATAGTCATCCCCTCAAGTTCAATCCACTTATTCTCTTTTATAGTTGGCTGGCCCATGATTTTTAAAATAAATTCATATGTGAATTTACTTTTCTACTCAAAGAAGGAACCATTTGTTTTCCATTTTAAGTCTAATGGTGAAATAAAATCTGTGCCGTTTAATTTGAAATTGTAACATGAGAGATAATCTACCAGGTCCAAGACCCATCGTAAAGCACTGGACTTTTTCTAGAGCGCCTGCTACCCATTTTTCTCACTGTTGGGAGGACCCAGGACCTCTCCTAACCCACTCATCCCAAGAGGCTCAGTTTTGTTTCACTGGCTGGGCTAGTTCTGGTGTTGGCAATAGATATGGCAGGTCAACAACCTCAAACTCAAACTCTTTGATAGGGTTTAAGATCTTGTACCCTGCCATAAGGCTGTGGCACCATACTGCTTTTAGAGTGGCCTGGCTGCCCTCAGGCCAGAGATTAGGGCCAAGAGATTAAGATTTTAGGCCCTATTTTTCCCTTGAGTTTTGTTCCAGCGTACAGGTTCTGGACTTGGTTTTGTCTTCTTCATTCTCTCCAACAACTCTGGGCCACCAAGTGAGGACCACCATGCCTTTGTCTGTAGCCCAAATTGTAAATCTTAAGATTAAAAAAAACGCTAAAAACCATATAGTCTATTTCTCTCTGTTCCATGAAAGAGCCATATATGCAGAGTGGCCCGCAAACACAGAAGGAACCAAGAAACCGAAGAATGAGGCAGGTAAATCTAGTTTGGTGGTATTGGGTGATTTATTAGGGGAACTTACAGACAGAAGCATAGTCTTGGGTGGCTGTAAGACATGTAGATTTTTACACTGCAACCTCTCTGCCCTCCGACTGAGAGCTTCTATCTTGGGAAAGAAGTATATGTGCTTTGGAAGGAATGTCGAGGTGGCTGAAGCTCTGATGTATGCAACATCAAGTATTGTTTTGGAGAAAAGGCAAAACTTACAGTGAATAGGTGTTTCTACATAAAGAGTAATATGTCAACTAGACATCTTGGAGACATTCCCGGACTTGGGGTCACATGGTGGATTAACATTCAAGATAAAGGCAGTCTTGTCCCTACACTCTCCCATATGAGTCCCCTCTACTATATTTCCATTAAGCGTTTGTCACATTGCTGTTAGGACACGCCAGCAACAGGAAACTCACAAGTGTCAGTGGCAACTCATCATCAGACAACTCTGTGAGCATCCGTTCAGGCAAAGCCATATTCCTGGAGCCTTTACTCAACCCAGCTCTGTTCTGTAGAAGTTTATTGCTCCTTCCACAGGATAATACTCTAAGTATCTGAAGACCACTATTGTGCCTTCTCAGTCCGTCCTCTGTAGACTAAATAGTCACAGTTTCTGCCTCATTTCTTAATGCTTTGTGACACAATTTCATGCCCCTTCACCCTACTGGTGACCATCCTATCCAGCTTAGTAATGTGTCTTTGAAGCATGGTCCTTAAGGCAGAATGCAATTACCCGAGCAGAGCAGATATAGCCTATTGCTTCCACTGTCCTGTATTCTATAATTCTATTAATGTCTAAGAGCATATTAGGACTTTTTTGTGTAGCAACATTGTTCTGTTGAGTTATAATGAGATTTTTTTTCCCAGATCTGAAATTTTTGCACATACGAGTCACAGCTACTAACTTTTCTTCTCCCTCAACCTACCCTCATTTGCATTTGTACCTTCCCTCAACCACGTTGTATATTTATTATTCAACTTAGAAGCAAGTCATGGTTGCATCCAATTGAAATCTTTTTGGATTTTCATTCTATAAGTTGACATATTGATGACCTCTTTCCTTTTTATAGTATTCATAGTTTTGAAAATGGACACGCATTTTTCAGACAAGCCAATGATGCTGGTGTTCAGGGCAGCATTAAGGACAGAACCTTGTGTCGCCCCACTGGGGACCTCTCTTCAAGTCAGAACTCTGTTCATGGGTATGGTGGATCCAATAATCAATATACTTTCTACTGTTGATTTTATTTAGTACATATTTCTTGTTCCAATAAAACATTTTCTAAATTTTATTTCAAGATGATATTAATAGATTTACCTAAGCAGAAATGGGTGCTATATTAGAAAAAGTTTGGGAGATGCTGCAACTATATTCTCTTCTTGGAGAGCTACAATGCATGTTATCATATACAGTATATTACTCTTCAAAATACTGAAAAAAATTATATTTTGTTTAACTCATATTTTCCAAATGTATTTGTGTACACTCCCTGCATACCTATGAATATCCTATGGAAGTCTGTTCTTTGCAGAATACCATTTTGGGAACTACTCCCTGCAAGGGTAAAATAAGAGAGCCTGTCAAATGCCTAACTGAAATTCAGACACATATGTCTTCAGCATTTTCCTTGTCTCCCGCTCTAGTAATTTTATCAAAAGAGAAAATGAGTTAGGTCTGGCTTGAATTGTTCATCCCACATCCATGCTGGCTCCATATTGATCTCATTTGATTTTTTCAATTTCTGCCTTGCCCACAATCAACACAGAATTTAAAAGAGTTTAATTAATGAAACCCATCCTCTCCTACTTCTCATCCTTTAAGTATATTAAGTCAACATTAGTTTGTCTCCACCTTCTAATGTCTTTCCTTTTCTCCAGTTTTCCTCAATGCATATTCCCATGGGTTCAGCCACTTCATTTTGTAATTTCTTTTGGAAGCCTGAGATGGAATTCACTGAGTCAGAAGCACTTTGCTTGGTTTAATATAGTTGGCCGCCAGTTTTGAGCATGATTCTGCCCAATCTTGGTCTTTAATTCTACCTTTGAGATTCATTCTTGCCTTTTGGGGCTTTCTGGCATTTCCCTTAATGGAAGATAGACACAAAACAGAAACTGATATCCTAGACTTTATAATTTCTTCATTTTCCGCAGCTCCAAGCCATGTACCCCTTCTTTCTATTTTTTTCATCTGCTTCAAACTGAAAAAAAAAGCCCTTTTTGTTGATTGTTAACATTTTTGAAAGCTTTTTCTTGTTCTTGTTTTTTAGTCTCCTAGAGTCTGTTTTCTTCAGTTCCATGACACTTGTCTGTGGCTCACCTACATTTGATTGCCATGTCTTTTTCTTTCTCTTCCTCAGTAGGATTGTTTGACATTGTGTTGTCAGAATTTTATTTCTGTGAGTTTTTCTTCTCTCTTGAGCCATCTCCCTTCTCAGAGATTCTGTCTAAGGAATCCTACCCAAGTAATCTTTAAAAATTTATTTTCTTAGGGCTCTGGTCTAAGAAAACAATTGCTTTCTTTCAGGGGTTCTTCTTTCTTCATCCAGGTTCACTTTTTTAACATAATTAGATTCAGACTTTCCCTGTCTCTTTCATTACTCCTTCCTTCAGAGAGATAAAATGATTGGCGGGGCAGGTCAAGAATCTATTTTATCAACAGAAAACAGCATCATATTTAGGTTGGTAGAAGAAATTCCTCAGCAATTGTCCAGCAAGAATTTACTCTTGGCAGACAGGCTTATAGTTTATCTTACCATATAGTACTAGAAAGGTGTGAGTCGAGTAAAGGAAATGCAATTAAAGGAGGCACATAAATAAATAAAATTAATTAAAACTGGTTTGTTGTGATAATTAGCTTTGTGCACAAAAGGATATTTGGATGTTAACAGGCCTAAGAATGCTTTAGGGCAATATCTTCTTTTTTTTAACTGTAGCTCTTGAGGCCTTCTGTAAATATCTTTAATGAATGAGTTTTACTAATTGATTTTTTAAATACTTTATACAGTTCTGGAAAACACCAGAATAAGTTTAATTTACAAAATGTATTCTTCTAGTTCTCCTTATTGATCAAGGATTGAACTATTGTGGTTAATGACTTAGCCAATGAGAGGCAGGGAGAAAGTCTCATGTTACCAAGAACAAGTAAAAGGGTTCAGCCAAGAAATCATAGGCCATAGACCCCTCACTCCAGAGCCGTGGAATTTTGGTAATGGGGAGGCTTACTGAGAAAGCGTTATGTTTTGAAAAAATTGTAGCTCCTAGATAAACAAGATAGACTAATATTTTCCAAAATTTTGCCACCAAAAAGTAGACTTTATTTTTTCTCTCATAGGTTTCCTATTTTGAAACATTGTCTTAGACTCTGTTGTTAAAATGGTTTCCCATTATTTTTAGTGATATAAATGAGAGAAAAAAAGAAAAAGAGAGAGACAGGAAGAGAAAGTGCTATTCAAAACTTCTGACCAGCATGAGAGAGTTCATGGTGGCTAAGTCAGTTGATATATTTCCAGTCAGAAACAATAAACTTTGATGTTTTATTTAACCTTTCAGCTTTATCATGAGCAAACTGATCATAAAGCTATTTATGTTTATGAATTATTTAGAATGAGTTTATGGGCGCTCGAGGACCCTAAACTGGAAGAATTCGATTTTCACTGTTCACTGGGCACTCAGCCTTGTCTCGTGATACAGAGTATGTCCATCATCAGCGACTTTCAACAGTTTTAGTCAACACATTATAATGTAAGGGGAATTTGGAAAACCAAAAATAGGTAACAAAGGAGACTTAATTTTGCAAACAGTCCCTCATGTTGAAAATATTAAAGAGGAGAGAAACATAGAAAACACATTTAGCGAGAGGAGGAGGAAGGATAAGGGGAAGCGAAAGGGAGGCAAGGGGCTGAGGAAGCCAAAGAGTCACCAGTGAGACACTGAGCGACAGACTTGGTTCATCCGTCTTCTAGGACAGGCTCAGTAGGACTAGGCATCTTCCAGCAGGAATTGAGTTAGAAACCTGATTGTGTATTTTTAAATATACAGGAGAGGAAATCCTATTTATCTGAAAAATGAAACTATTTTATCCCAGGTTATCATTATTTAACTACTTTTTAAAAGTAGTTGTTCCATTGGTGTGTAATTACCCAAGTTGTAGTTAATACTTTTATTTCTAGAAGTAATTGAGCTGAGAATAATGCAAGGATAGCTACCATTTATAAAGTACCCTTTATGCATGTGAGGCACATCACAAATATTCTTCTAGTCCTTACAGACACAGGATAAAGCAGTTTTTATGTACACTTAAACATTAGGAAATGGAATTTCAGAAGCTTCAGCAACTTGCCCTAACATCACATAGCAAACAAGTTTAGAGTTTAAATTTGACCTCCATTCTGTGCTTCAAGGCCCATCTTCTTTTCCTTCAATATTCTGTCTCTCTTTGTAACAGATAGCTTGGTAGCTCCACCTCTTGGTAAGCCTTTTGTTTAAACTTTAGGCATGGTTTGTTTAATATAACATTTTAAATCCCCGAGGATGTTTTTGTGGTCTTTGGATTTTGAAGTACCTAGAACTAGCTGTCTCTGGCACTATAAGAAAAACGCCATTGCATTTGTAAATTTCGATCTCAGAACTAATGTGTTCTTGGGTATGCTTTAGAAAGGAATCTCAAAGGAATTTGGCTTGAAAAGAAAAAGACAAGCAAGTAGTAAAAATAGATTTTTTTTTTTAAAGCCTACAGAAGAGCATCACAGTGTTAAGGGATTCCTGAGAGAGCTCTGGAGGTTGTCGGGGAGGAGTAGGCCACCCTTTGAAAAGTCATGTCTGAGTTTTCTACTAGACTGAGTTTTTGGGAGAGAGAGGTGTCGTTTAAAAAAATCTCTGAATACCCAGGGCTTCACACAGGGATGCAAACAGGTTTAGCGAATGCATCAAACATTTACTAGATGTTTCTGATGTGATCAGTTCAAAAGTCAGTTGCCTTAAAGAATGGGGGTATAAAACTTTAAGATTCCTCTTTGCAGGAAATGAACAGGTTTTAGCTGCTAAAGTCAGTAGTCAATAGTCACGTTAATTATGGGCAAGCCCCTCAATTTATCTAGACTGACAGAAGATATCAGATTCAGCATTTGTAATTTATGAGAATAATACCTAACACAACTCATCCATCACAAGCACCCTGATGACATAATTTTCCTCTCTTCTCCACATACATAGACACACCCCAATTTCTGCTAACACATCGTAGGTTGGATAGTCCCTTTTATTCTACAAAGCTACTCTACTCAGCAAAATGACACAAAACTGTAAAGCATATCTTGTGGCCACATGTCAACCAAAATCATCCCAGTAAAATAAAGCATATTCCTAAACAGGAATGTCACCCATTTTAGATAAGTTTTCTTATGCTTTGTTTTGATTTTTTATTTAGCAATCCATTATTTGATTAATATTATTAAGGAAGTAAGAAGTTAGGCAGAACTAGAATCATGGACATGAATGGGCCAGAGGCACAGGTGAGTGGAGAGAGCAGCACCTGCCTGAAGAATACACACTTGAGAAATTGGCCACTGAAGCAAGTCTAGTTCTCACACAGTGTGGGGCTGAGATCTGCCAGAGGCTGCAGCTTACTTGCTTAGGGGCAGATGCTCACCATAGCATGTTTATATGAAGTTGGCTGTGGCCAAGCACTGAACTGAAGAGTCAAGAGCAAATGACAATTTTTTTCCTTTACTAGACCCTGAGGCTAACGACGATACAGTGAAGGCATTATACACAACATTTAACTTGTGTTTCCATCCCCATTTTAGAAAAATGTATTTCTCCTCCTCACACCTAAAGACCTGAAGTAGAGGAGGTAATTGCCTATCTTAAAATGCATTTTGTGAAGTAGAAAATTCCACACATTGTTTTAGAGGAATATGATTTCTCACACAAGTCATTAAAATATTTCAGAGTCCTCTCACTTCTTCTGGTAGCTGACATCCTAGGCTAGTGTTTCTCAAACTTTGATTCATATCAGAATCACCTAAGGAACTTGGTGAAAAATACAAAGCCCCAGACCCTCTCCTACTTCTGGGGCCAGCCTCTTTGTCTTTTGGAGATGGTCTCTCTGTCATTTATTAGACCTCCAGGTGATCTCGATATTCATCCAAGTTTGAGAACCACTGCTCTAGGCAACCATGTGGGATTCTCTTCCTTCTCCCCACTTTTTCTTGTGTGTTTGACATCCCTCATTTCTTCACAGTTATGTTTCCTGTTTCCTGGTCCTAGGTTCTTTATTTTGTCTTTACAAATCAAATCCAAATTCTACTGACTCTTTTAAATCTGAACCCATTCTGATTCCCTTGACATCTCCTGTGTGCTTTCTGCTTGCGTGCCCCTTGGAATCTAGCTTCTTCCTGCCTGCCTTGCTCACCTGTTTCCTAGGACTCAAAGGACCTTGCACCAACTCCTTGTAAGGAGGGTGAGGTGAGGGAAGCATTCAGATATTCAGCACATTTATTTTATGCAGTTGTATTCTGTATTGACCCAAAACAAATTCATGACTTTTTCTTGTTTTAAAACTATATCAAACATGGTATTAATGAAGTGGGAGATTTCCCTGACCCCCTTCTCAGGACACGAGACAGGGACCTGGCTCATCTGTTTGGCTGCCATGCTCAAACCCCTTATGGGAGGGGAAGCATGCAGACAGGCAGGTGCAGGAGCTGGGGTGAGTGCTTTTGGGGTCCAACCTACAGTAGCATCTAGGGGTGGGTGTCTGCGACTCCTAAATCCCTAGTGAGCATGTTATAGTGCTCTTTTAGCTCTGCTGTTCACAGACAGCTTGTGTTAACCAGCTCAGTGCCCTCTTGGTACCTGGGTTCTGGTCCAGTGTCCAGGAAGAATCAGGTCACACAGACAAATTGAATGATGGTAAATGCAGAGATTTTACTGCTGGATAGAGGTGGCTTTCAAAGGGATGGATGGGGAGCTGAAAAGGGGATGGAGTAGGAAGATGATCTGCCCCTGGGGTTTGGCCATCCCACGGCCGATCTCTGTGACTGTCCTCAGCCGAACTCCTCTTGACGTTTAGACACTCCTCTTCTCTCCTTCTCTGCTGTGCCACTGTTGTGCTCCTCTGCTATTCTGCTTATGGAGCCTGGGGTTTGGGGTTTATATGGGTACAGGATAGGGGGGCATGGCAGGCCAAAAGGCAACATTTGGGCATGAAAACAGGAATGCCTCTTCCCATGCAGGGCCGCAGGTTTCCAGGCTTGAGGGTGGGGCCTTTGCCAGGCAACTGCCCACTTCTACCCAATGTTTTCCTGCCTCCTGACTGTGTCATTAATACAATACCTGAAAATACAATTCTTCCTCTAATTTCAATAGAAATTCATTTATGAAAACATCATTTACAAAATATTCAGTAGATTCATTATTAATTAACAAAATATGTTATACCTGGGTAAATTTCCAAAAAAGCAGGTGGGAAAATACCTATAAAGGGGAGAAAGAGGCATACTTCTCCAAAGTGATTGCTCATGGCTCCTTTCTGTTGACTTTGTGAAAGCAGTGATACAGCCTTATATCTGTTCAACAAGTATTTATTGATTGTTCATATAATGCATAATAGACCATTGAGAATTTGAAATTAAAAGAAAATATTAGGCAGATAGACGTAGGACTAACTTTCAAGTAACTAGGAGAACCTGTTGAAACAATGCTGAGAAAAGTGCCATCTAGGATTTATGTTTAGGAACCATAAATACTGTCATATAATGTTTGAAATATTCTTTGATGTGTAATAAGTACTTATTCACCATAATGTAAAGTTTTTTATTTATTCTTCTCTCACTGAGGTATCACATACTCCGGAAGCTTCTTTAGTTGTGGCGTATTCAGAATACATTTTTTTGGCACATCCTCTGAGAAAACATCACTGGATGCAAAAACGGAAGGAGCAAGAATGAAGTTATTGTGAGCTAAGTCAGGAGACACAAGGAGCTAGGCTTCTCCATTGTGAAAAATTGGAAGTCTTCACTTTGTCTTCATCTCTGTGCTTACAGTTTTAGTGGGGCCATGGAAGACAGGTAAAAAAAAAATCACCCTTCTTAGAAGATTTTGATTCAAAAAGATTTCCTATGTCCACTGCTATGTCCCATATTCAAGGGACATTTTATTTTATTTTATTTTTGAGATAGAATCTCACTGTGTCACCCAGGCTGGAGTACAGTGCTGCTATCTCAGCTCACTGCAACCTCCGCCTCCCAGGTTCAAGTGATTCTCCTGCCTCAGCCTCCCAAGTAGCTGGAATTACAGGCCTGCACCACCACGCCCAGCTGATTTTTGTGTTTTTAGTAGAGATGGCATTTCACCCTGTTGGCCAGGGTAGTCTAGAACACCTGACCTCAAGTGATCTGCCTGTCTTGGCCTCGCAAGGTGCTGGGATTACAGGCATGAGCCACTGTACCCGGCCTCAAGGGACATTTTAAATTCATATTTCTAAAGAAGAGAAGATCAATTGTTGTAGTAAATAGTTGTTTAACCTTTTTGGCTACTTACCATCTCAATTTCCTTTCCAACCACTGGAAATTTCTCACATTATGAGACTGAAAATCTTTCCTGTTATAAAGCTGGATATGTCAGATAGTCACTTTTCCAGTGGTCTTTGCAGGTAGAGTAATGAGCACATGACCTAAAATTTCCACTACACACACACTTCTGCCCAGATTTGGGTGTGAAGCTGATGAAGAGAAGAAACTGTCCAGATTCTAACCTCAGGGAGGTGATGATAGAAAGGGCACTGCATCCTGTTCCTGGAGGTAGGAGAGCATTAGTGTATGTCCTGGTCCAGTGCCTGGTATCAGTAATGTCTGGCAGTGTTGCCGTCTTCAAGCTTTTGGGGGTGGTGTTGACGATGGGTGAGAAGTAGACAGATGGCAGCCCAGGTCTAAGGGAGATGTAGGATCTGCCATGGGTCAGGGTAGCAGCCTGTGGTTTAGATTTTTGAGGCATATATGGGAATTCCCAGTGGCAGTGGTGGTTTTAGGATTTTGGAATCTGTTTTGGACTGATAGGCTCCCAGTCCTGGTTCTCCAGTATTCTTTTTTCTTTTTTTTTTTTTGAGACGGAGTCTCACTCTGTTGCCCAGGCTGGGGTGCAGTGGCATGATCTCAGCTGCAACCTCCGCCTCCTGGGTTCAAGCAATTCTCCTGCCTCAGCCTCTCGAGTAGCTGAGATTACAGGTGTGAGCCACTACATCTGGCTAATTTTTGTGTTTTTTTTTAGTAGAGAAGGGATTTCACCATGTTGGTAAGGCTGCTCTTGAACTCCTGACCTTGTAATACACCTGCCTCGGCCTCCCAAAGTGCTGGAATTACAGGCACGAGCCATTGCACTCAGCCTAATTCTTCAGTTTTCTTATCTGTGAATGCCCAATTATCCTTTAAAAAAATATTTTTTCCGCTTAAATGAGTCAGGGTTGTGTCTGATGTTTGCAAATAGGAGGCTTGACCAACACAGTTATTTTTCTCTACAGGTTTTTCTGGAATAATAATTAGAAGTCATATCTTAGCTTTTACTTGGTAACCTTCAGAAAACATAGTTTTCCAATTTCAAAATATTTAAGACAAGTTTTAGGGGTAAACTTCTACTTTTTAGACCAAAATGATCTTTCCAAAAGGCAACTGTTTCCATTTGTATTGTAATGTTGGCACAAAACCTATTTCCAGTTTTAATTAACACACATGAAATGGAGCAAAAGTGAGAACAGATGAACTGCATAGTTGAACAGGTCCTTCTCTGTCTGCTTGCTCCATGAGAGACTGAGAGTGAAGAGAAGATTTAGGCTGGGAAGTTAGGCTTTCAGGTTGGAGACTACATTTTTAGGATTTTAGAGTTTCCATTCTTGAGCCATTCAGTAGCTGAGGGTATGGCAGGAAATTGTCTTCTGTAAGTCTTCATACAAGTAACACCCTAGAAAGTGGTAGCCATGAACCAGCTCATGGCACACATGCATTCTGTGGTGCTGTGTCTTACAGTGTGACATGACCTGAAAGATGTGCCCCAAAGGAACTCTACGAGGGGCATAAACATCCAGGTGGGTAGCCCTTGGAGTACCCAGCTTCATTTAAGGGTGAAATTTAGAGTGTTTTTGAGAAGCAGACAGACAGCTCATCCTTTAAGCAAGCCTCCTACAGTGTAATTGAAAATTAGGTTGTGATAAGGAGTTTAAGATTAGCTTTCTAGAAAATATCTGGGAGTTGAATGCTCTTTTCTGATAATTATTGTATTACTCTGCGGAGGCATGCTTGACATCTGGGTAAAGAAAGGAGCCTGACAATGTAACTTGCTTGAAGGCATGGCTAAACTGTCTCAGGAAAGAGAAGCTAAGCGGGATGTGGGATCCCGGTCAACAGTAGGCTGTGACTTCCAGACCACAACTTTATTCCCTGGAGGGTGAGTTGCTGAGATAACGTATTCTATGGCTGTCTTAACATTGATGATGTGCCCTTAATTATTTATGTAATAATAAAGGAGAGGAATGGAGTGGTAAACGATTGAGACTATAAACTAGTTTAGTATGTATTTGTGAGGCTGGGCATGGTGGCTTATCCCTGTAATCCCAGCACTTTGGGAGGCCAAGAGAGGTGGATCACCTGAGGTTAGGAGTTTGAGGCCAGCTTGGCCAACATGGTGAAAGCCTGTCTTTACCAAAAATACAAAATTAGCTGGGTGTGGTGGCACATGTCTGTAGTCTCACACACTTAGGAGGCTGAGATAGGAGAAGCACTTGAACCTGGGGGGTGACGGCTGTGGTAAGCCAAGATCACGCCACTGCACTCCAGCCTGGGTGAGACAATGAGACTCTGTCTCAAAAAAAAAAAAAAAAAAAGAATATATTTGTGAGAATACATTTAATTATATTTAGCCCAAATATAATATAACCTATTTAGTTTGAAATATGTTTGTAAACATGAAAATAGAAACCTAAAAGATTTGCCTTCTCTCTTTTTTATGTGGACATGCATGTGTCTCACAGTAATTAAAATACAGTCATCACAGCTCGCATTTGTTGAGTTTCTACAGTGCTCAAAGGCAATGGGCTGGGTACCTTTTCTATGTTAGTGCACTTAGTTCTCACAGAAACTCCATGAGGTAGGTACTGTTGTTTTCATTTATAATTCTGTAGAGTTAATGTGAAGACCTTGCCTGGGAATGTCACCCAGCATCCGCAGTAAACCACAAAATCAAATGGAAAAAACAAAGAAGGCCCAAAAATTATAGGTAAAAATTTCTTCTAATTACTTACTAACGAGAGAGCTCACAGGTTTATTTGTTATCATTAACACTGTAGATAATGAGCTCATGTTTATTTGAAGATTTGTTTCTACCGAATCCTTCTGTAGGAAATTTCGTGATGACTGAAGAGGAAAAAATTCAAAACAAACATTTCAGAGACCTTGATTGTGTTTAGCTGTGCAGAAACAATATCATAAACACACATACCTATTCAATAATTTTTTTTTCTAAACCGCATTGGCCCTGGGCTGGGATTATTTACATGGGCACCATCTTTTATGCTCTTTAACATGTCTAGGTATCATGTCAACATGGTGATGACCCTAATTTTTGAATTAGTGGTGATCAAACTTTCATATGCATAAAAATCAGCCAGGGTGTTGTTAACAAGATGTACTTATAGGTTCCACCCCAAAGTTTGTGATTCATCACTTCTGTTTCTGATGTGGGTTGTTCTGGGCCCAGTTTCTGGAAAACTCTTCCCAGGTGAGAAATAATAGTGGCAAAGACTGGGGCAGTATCTCAGGGAGTAGGTCAGGTATTGGTGGGATATTCATAAGGGATCGTATTTGCTTGAAGCCTTTTCCTTGACTATTTCCTATTTCCTCCCTAATCTCTAGTTCTACCATCTCAACCCAAATTTCCAATGGACTCTTCTTCCTCTCAATCAAATCTGTTTATGATACCAAGGAGTGATGTCTTGCTGGTTGACTGTCCAGACTCAGGCTCTCAGAAAAGGCTAACAACTTTGCATAAGTATATTTCACCCACATCTGGGCCTTCCAATCAGAAATCTCTGAATGAATGAACTCATTCTAAATTAATAAATGATTCTCCTCCTGCTTTAGGGCTTTTTAGGAAGTATGTGTTCTACTCTGTTAGCAGGGACCTGCACTGGGGACCATAAAACAAACCCTGAGTTTGAATCAGGGCTTGATCACTTACAAACTGCATAATTTTGAGCAAGTAGCGATTCATGCTTTTAGACAATCAGTTTTAGCAGCTGTGGATGGAAATAATCTCTATTTTGCTTGGTTGTTCAGATAACTCAGTATCATTCATTCAACAAATATTTATTGTATACCTAGCAGGTGTCAGGTTCTAGTGGGGATAAAGTTTTAAATCATATTAAGTCCCTGCCTTTGTGAAGCTTATATTATAGAGGGAAATATAGGCAATAGTAAATGATTAATATAATAGTGTGTCAGAAGTAATTACTGTGAAGACAAATAAAGCACAGTTGTTGGTAGAGAGGGGTTGCCGTGAGTGGTGGGGCGAGCTAGTTTAGGCTGGAAGGCCTTTGTGAGATAATGTATCTAAAAGCAAAAGTAAATACTTGTGTAAATGTTCAGGTAATTTTGGTTAAATTTGAACTCACCCGTCTTCCCTATTTCTTGTTCATGTTTTCCACTTCTTCGGAGGTTAAGCATTCTTATTATCTTTAAATTATTTAGTTTCCTGTCAAATGTGACATTCCTGTGTATGTGTAATTAGCATTTATAGAACTTTTTAGTAACATAAACTATACATGAAATATCTCTTGTCTACAGCCAAAAGGAACATATATATTAATTTATTTAATTCATTAATTACCTACAACTTTGATCAGACAGTTTATAGAAATTGCAGACATCGAAGCAAACAAGACCAATATAGTCCAAATTGTCATTGATCTTACATTCTAGCTGGGGTGACAGGCATTCAGCTACCAGGGAAGATGGATATTAAATGCCAATTGCATAATTTAAGTTCTATAAAAATTAAAAGTGATCTGTAAATAACAGAAATATCTGACCTAGGGTGACAAAAATATTTTTTGAGGAAGCAAAGTTTGAGCAATGCTTCAAAGGCAGATTGTGAATTAAATAGAGCCAAGTGATGAAGAGTGGGTTGGCAAGATGAGAAGCTTCAGAGAGGTTAGCACTTGTCTCCCTGAGCAGAAGGAACATAGCATTTCTAAATGACCTAAGAAAACTTAAAAAAAAAGTAGCCTGTATGTTGTTGGGAATGGTATGGAGTTGGTGTTATCCTTTGTAAGATATTGAATCATAAAGGATCTAAAATTCTAGGTCTAATGAAGTTAAGTAAATTAAAATTTAAACAGTGATTTTTAAAAAAACACATATTAAGTCATAGTAAACATCAGTCAAACTAAAACTCTAGGCATTATTCTTGAATCCTTTCAATTGCGTAGTCAGTTGTACCTACAAAACGTATCTTAATTTTATTCATTTCTCTTTATCGCTGCTACTATTGCAGTAGTCCGAGTCCCTATTCATTCTTTCCTGGACTACTGCATTATTATCCTAACTGATCTCCTTCTCGCTACTCTTGCCTCCTCCAGAGCCCACTTTCCAGGTAGTAGCCAGAGGGATCATTAAAAGTGATAAATCAGATCATGCAATTCTAATGCCCAGACCCTCTACTGACTTCCCATTACACTTGGAATAAAATCTGAGTGCCTTATTTTTCTTACAAATCCCTCCCCGCTTGGTTCCTGTGTGCCTCTTCTTCCTCATCGTCAATTGCTCCTCTGTTGCACATCCAGACTTTAGCTACACTGTATTTCTTTCTTTTCCTAGAACATGCCAGTCTCCTCTGGGCCTCAGCAGGCCATTACTTTTGTCTACAAGGTGAATTTTTGGTTGATGGCATGACTGGTTTCTCCTTGTCATTCAGTTCTTATCTTAGATGCTACTTCTTCAAACAGAGCTTTCCTGGTCATCCAACTAGTGGCCATCTGATAACTGTCAATTATAATGCTCTTGTTTAAATCTCTGAAGAGCATTTCTCACTCTCTGCCATGTATATTGATTGGTCATCTTCTCCTACTAGAATGTAAGCTCAGTGAGAGAAGGGGACTTTAGTTGTCATTATGTACGCAGTGCAAAACAGTCTTTGACATATCAAACACACAGAGAATATATGATAAATAAATGAATGAATGAGGATAAATCAGGAAATAAGAGATTCTTATATCCATGGGTTAGCAGTGATGTTGAGGGGTTTTTCATATACCTACTGGTCATTTGTATGTCTTCTTTGGAGATTCCTATTCAAGTTCCATTTTTAAATTGGATTATTATTGTTGTTGTGGTTTTTTTTTTTTTTCTATCAAGTTATAGGCATTCCTTAGATAGCCTGGATATTAACTCCTTATCCACAGGATGCCTTTTCACTTAGCTGATTATTTCCTTTGCTGTACAGAAGCTGTTTAGTATGATGCACTCCTACTTGTTTATTTTTGGTTTTGTTGCCTGTGCTTTCGGTGTCATGGTCATGAGACCATTGTCAAGATCAATAACATAAAACTTTTCCCTTAGTCTTCTTCTAAGTTTTATGATCTTTTGTCTTACATTTGTCTTTAATGCAGTCTGAGGTTGATTTTTGTGTATGGCATTAGATAAGAGTACGATTTCATTCCTTTGCATATGGCTATTCCATTTTCCCAACCCATTTGCTGAAGACACTATTCTTTACTCATTATGTGTTATTAGCACCCTTGTCAAAGATCACATGGCCATATATATGTGGATTTATTTCTGTCTTTTGCTCATTTTTAAATTGGATTTTTAAAAAATTGAGTTTTGTGAGTTCTTTGGATACAAGTCTTTTGTTGGTGATGAGATTTACAGTGTTTTCATCCAGGCTGTGGTTTGTCTTTTAATTGTTTAAACAATGTTTTTGAGGTTCATGAATTTTTAATTTTGATAAATTATAGTTTATTAATGTTCCTTTCTATGGATAATGATATCTGTATGTATTTTGTATCTAAGAAATCTTTGCCTAACCCAAAGTCACAAAGATTTTCATTATTTTAAAGAAGGTTTATGGATTTTGATTTTACATTTAGGTCTATAATTCATTTTGTGTTTTATGAGATTTGGATTAAAATTTATTTCTTTTAATGTTCTATTTGTTGAAAATGCTGCCATTTGTTGATAGACTATCTTGTCTTCGCTGAATTGCCTTTGCATATTTCTCAAAAATCAGATGTCCACATATGGGTAGAAGTAATCATGGTTTTTTGTTCTGTTTCATTGGTCTATTTAAGTATCTTTAGTAAATAAAGACAGCTTTGTTTTTATGTCTTGAAATCAGAGTTATTTCGTCAACTTTGTTCTTCCTTTTCAATTTATTTTGGCTACTCTAGGCACTTTGCATTTTCAGAATCAGTTCGTTAGTTTCTACAGAAATGTCTGCTGAATTTTCACTGGGATTGAGTTGAATCTATAGATTAATTTGAGGGGAGTTGACATCCTGACCATACTGGTCTCTAGTCAATAAATTATATATAGCCAGTTATTTGGGTTTTCTTTAAGTTCCCTTAGCAATATTTTCTTGTTTTTATTATATAGATCTTGTACAAATTGTATGAGACTTATTCCTAAGTGTTCATAGGTTTTGATTGTATTTTTAAGTTTCAAAATTGTATTTTTGTATTTGAAAAATACTATCTTAAATTGTATTTTTTTATTGTTCTTTGGCAGTATGTATACATTCAACTGAATTCTCCTTTCCTATTTAAAGATCTTCTATTTATTTTTTCTCACCTTACTGAAATGACTAGAACCTCTAGTACAATGCCGAGTAAAGTGGTGAGAGCAAACATTCTTGCCTTGTCCTGACCTTAAGGAAAAGCATTGTCTTTCACCATTGCTGTGGGATTAGTTTTGTTCCCATTCACCAAATTCACATATTTAAGTCCTAATCCCCAGTACCTCAAGATGTGAGTATTTGCCGAGATAGCTCTTAAGTATGCAAATAAGGTAATATTAGGACATGGGTAAGCCCTAATCCAAAATAATTGGGGTCTTTATAAGAAGACATGAGGACCTAGGTACGTGTAAGTGCAGAGGAAAAACAATGTGAAGACAGGGAAGAGGGCCATCTGCAAGTCAAGGAGAGAAGCCTCAGAATGAAACCAACCCTAATCTTGGACCTTGATCTTGGACTTCTAGCCTTCAGAACTGTGAGAAAATTAATTTTCATTGTTTAAGCCACCCAGTCTGTAGTATGGTAATATGGCAGCCCACAAAAATGAATATAACCATTAAGTATGATGTTAGCTGCTGTAGGTTTTTTTGTAGATGCCTGTTATCAGGTTTAGAAAGTTCTATTTTATTCCTAGTTTGCTGAAAGTTTTTTAAAATATATATATCAGGAATGTACGTAGGATTTGTCAATGCTTTTCTGAATATATTGAGAAGACCATATGGTTTTTATTTTTTAGTTTGTTAATATGGTGAATCAAATGGATTGCAACAGTGATTTAATATGCTATAAAAATTCTTGTGTTCAGGAATTAATGATATTTTCAGCTCTTCCTATGGTATAAATGAAGGAAAAAATGTAATTAACCACAACTCAGCCTATGTAGGTTGGTAAAACTCTCAGTAGGGTTTTATAAACTAAAAAGGAAGCAGTGAAATTGGATGATGAATACTTATGCCCAAAATTGATTGTAATCTGAACCCTCGATTTATTTAAAACTTTCTGAACTTGGCTTTAGGATACAAAGAGAATAATAGGAAAATGAGGAATGTAGCAAAAACAAATAAAACCCACATATTTAAAATATGGTCTAGAGCTTGGTTTGCTTTTTGTTAAAATTCTTGTATATCCCTATATTCTTAATAGGCATGTGTGAAGAATGGGTACTTGTACAGGAGATAGTTAAGGAGCCTCAGGAGAATGTCATCCTCCTCTACCAAAATATCTACAATGCTTTATTAGCAGTTTATTTCTTTGGCTTTGTCTATTTTAAAATTAGATTTCATTTGGAGAGCCAACACTTTGGGCTGTTGTGTGATCACTAATAGTTTTAGCTGATTTACTTTTCCTTAGGGCCATTTGGCTGAGGTCAGAACACTAAGGATCTAAGCATTTTATTAAATGAGGGAAGGATAATTTTGAAGCATAGAATAATCTGATCATAGGACACATCTGGTTAAGGGGTGGGGCTGGGAGCTGGTAGGAAGAAGAAAATGACTCACTTTAGGAGATAGGCTGATGGTAGAAAGGGAAATGGGAAATTATTTAAGGTGTTATTTAATAAAACACATATGTGTGATGACCAATTTGCCAGACTTGTGTCTGGATATTGGTATGAATAAGACAGTACCTTTAAGCGAAATCGAGGATGGAAGTGGAGGTGAGAAAGGATGTGAGGGAGAAGCAGGGAGATTGAATGAAAACAGGAGAGTAATGTTAAGTGTCAAGACCAGTTACACAGATGTATTCAAATTTAGGCTTGAGCATAGTGGAGGCAGTTGCTGAGAGGTGGCAAAAAGAGGGAGTTGGTTGAGAAAGCCCTGGAGAGGAGAAAACAAAAATGGACAGTTGCAGTACAGCTTTAAGGATGACCTGAGATTGCCATAGGACATTTATTTATTTATTTTCAATTTACTTTTAATTAAAAAAAATTTTTGTGGGTACATAGTTGGTGTATATATTTATAGGGTAACCGAGATGTTTTGATGCAGGCATGCAGTGTGAAAGAAGCACATCTTCATAGGATATTTAAATATAAAGGAAGATCAAATTATTTTCCGTATTCTGTGTTTACTAGGTCAAGATGCTAAAAATAAAAGAGTTTGTAGGAAGAGTGGAATATCCATGTAACACTTGGGGGATCAGTCTCTTGACCCCAGTCCCTGAGCCTTTTGGTTAATTGAAGATTCATTGATATTGGATCAACTTTAACTCATTAATGATGTTTATTGCTAACCTCTGCACAATGACATACTATGGTAAAGCACTGTAAGGGCAAGGGCACCGAGGTGTGTCATCTGGGTTCAAATTCTGCTTCTACCTGTTATTACTTTGTGACTTTGGAAAAATTACCCTTTCTTTGCTCACCCATCTGGGAAATGAGGTTAATAGAAATTTTCTTTTTTTTAAATGAGGATTATGCCAGGTGTGGTGACTCATGCCTGTAATCCGAGCACTTTGGGAGGCTGAGACAGGAGGATCACTTGAGTCCAGGAGTTCTAGACCAGCCTTGGCAACATAGTGAGACCTTGTCTCTACAAAAAATAAAAAACAAAATCAACTGGGCATGGTGGCACACAGCTATAGTCCTAGCTCCTTAGGAGGCTGAGGTGGGAGGATATTATGAGCCCAGAAGGGCAAGGCTGCAGTGAGCCAAGATCGCATTACTGTGCTCCAGGCTGGGTGACAGAGTAACACACTGTCTCAAAAAAAAAAGGCAAGACAGGTGGATCACCTGAGGTCAGGAGTTCCAGACCAGCCTGACCAACATGGTGAACGCCCATCTCTACTAAATACAAAAACTTAGCGGAGCATGGTGGCGTATGCCTGTAATCCCAGCTATTTGGGAGACTGAGGCAGGAGAATCATTTGAACCCAGCAGGCAGAGGTTGCAGTGAGGCGAGATTGTGCCATTGCACTCCAGCCTGGGCAACAAGAGCAAAATACCATCTCAAAAAAAAAAAAAAAAAAAAAAAAGGATCAATTGAGTTAAATATGCAAAGTGCTTTACATAATGCCTAGCACATACAGACACTCAATAAGTATTATGTATTTTTATTATAATTTGCCTATGGGATATATACATATGACCATATATAAAATAAATATATGTATTTATATATATGTGTGTGTATATATACATTCATGTGTGTCTATATAAACACACACAGAGAGAGAGAGAGGGAGGAAGAGAGAGAAAGAGACAGAAAGAGAGAGAGAATGAGGATTAGTAGAGAACATGGGTTTGGAGGAAAGGCAGACCCAAGTTAAAATCTTGATTCTGTTAGGCACTTACTGAACCTCAGCTGTTTTTTGATTACACAATGGATATAATAAACTGTGGGGTTATTGTGAGAATTAAGTGACAAAATATACAAGATTGCCTAATCAATTATCTGGTTATTAGTGGGCATTCAGTGGCTGTCTATTGTTATTACATATTTTAAAATAGTCATCTCTAATCATATTTTTGTTTGAATGAGCTTCATAAAACTATTGCCAGGAAATATTAAAGAAGTATTCTGTCTGGACCCTGTGGCTCACATTGGTAATCCCAGTGTTTTGGGAGGTTGGGGTGGGAGGATTACTTGAAGCCAGGAGTTAGAGACCAGCTTGGATAACATAGTGAGACCCTATCTCCACAAAACATAAAACATTTGCTGAGCTTGGTGGCTCATGCCTATAGTCCCAGCTACTCAGAAGGCTGAGGTGGGAGGATTGCTTGAGTTCAGGAATTTGAGGCTGCAGTGAGCTATGACTGCACCACTGCAATCTAGACTGGGTGACAGAGCAAGACCCTGTCTCTAAAAATAAAAATAAATAAATAAATAAAATATTTCTATGTATTTAGTAATTTCCTTTATATACTATAGATTGGGCCAAAATTAACTTTTAAAAAATGTTCATTTTTGTCTACATTTCAAGGAAGAGAGAATTGAAAGTATGATATATGGTAATATGATTGAAGCACTTAGCTACAAACTAGTCTTTTATTGACTGAATCTGGCAAATATATTTATTTGTTTTTTTTAAACATATATGTGGATCTCTAATCAATGAGGAGAAGATGGAGTAAGTTTCATTAAACAATATTGATATCGGGATAATAAAGCAGTTTATTGGGAAAAAATAAAGTTTAATCCATAGCTCGCATAGTATATTGTGAAAAACTCCCAAATGTATTAAGGTATAAAAGTAATATATGAACCATAAAAGCAATACAGTAGAAGGAAAAAATGGGTGAATTACTTTTTAGCTTTGGAGTAGGGACACATTTCTAATATGATTTAGAATTCAGGAATCATAAAAGAAGAAATTGATAAATTTGACCACATTAAAACTGTGTGTGTGTGTGTGTGTGTGTGTGTGTGTGTGTATGTAGCTTATATATATATACATATGGTTTATATATAGTTTTACATATATGGAATAAAAACTATCATAAGCAAATTAAAAGGTGAATAACATGTTGGGAAAAATTCAACTTAGAATTTATAATAACATTTGCAACTCATAATATTTATTATGGATTAAAAAATTAATCTCCCTATTATTTACAGAGATCCTAGAAGTTGATAAGAAAAAGACTGATGTGTCTTTTTCTTTATTTAACCACATAAAGTGGATAAATAATATAAACAGACTCTTCACAGGAAAGGAAATACAACTTGGCCTTTAAGACGTAAAAAATTTTCAAAGACACTCATAATAAGATAAATGCAAATTAAACTGAAGTGAATTTTTTTACCTATTGGTTTAAAATGGCACAATAACTATAAAATACGATTTGTTATTACCTATCAAAATACAATTTGGTATCACCTATCAAATATGAAATACAATGTGGCGTTTTATATTATTATTATATATATTGTAAAATACAATTTGGTATTACCTATCAAAATTATAATGCATTTTTCCTTGGAACCAGAAATTTTGCTTATGAAATTTATCCTAGAGATAAAACTGCACACAGAGAGAATAAGTTATATGAAAGCTTATTTGTTGTAACATTGTTTGTAATACAAAAGGTTGAAAATAACCTAAATGTCCATCAATAGAAGACTGATTAAATAAATAGTGGTCCATGCAATGTAATACAAGGTAACTCTAAAAAAGAAAAAGAAGCTTTCTATATTGAAATGGAAAGTTTTTCCCTTCTATTGGGTAGTAAAAACAAAAAAGACCTGAAAGGACATATATCATATTCTGTATTTTATATAAGACAGTGGGAAGAATATGAATATAAATGGGAAGAATATGAATATATATTTACGTTTGATTATAATTGCATAAAGAAACTCTGTACAGATACACAAGAAACTAATAAAATTGGTCACCTTTGGAGGTGGCAGACGGTGAACAGGGCAGATAAAAGCAGGAGTGGGAGTGAGGCCTTTTATTGCACTGTTTTTAATGTTTTAATTTATAGCCAGGTACATTTATTACCTACTCAAAAGTAAAATAAACTTATTTTGTCTTTTGAATCAATAGTTATAATCTTTCCACAGTCACGGAAAGCTACAGATAATCAGTTATTTTTCTTGGATTAGTTTAGTTTTGCTACTTCCCATTTCATCTTCTTATTACTTTTCCATAGTCTCAGAAAACATAATGAATTCAGAGCCCATCAGGAGATGACGAAGTGGTCCAGTCGGCCACAGGCAAACTTGAATCAATTTAAAATTTTTCCTTCATATTCCTTAATTATTTTAATGTTCTTTGTTAATCTTATTTCCCTAAAAAAGCAGATCACTAAGATGGTGCTAATTTATCATCGGTTGTAGACAGGCACACTGGACAGGCAACTGTTTAAGAGTAAGTTCTAGTGTAAGCCGTCTTATGACAGACTAGATCATTTCTTACATGATTATTCATTTACGATTGGAAATAGTGCTCCATGTCATGTATGGAGTTCAAGAATTGGCAAAGGGAAAAGAGATTTTACTATGAGATATTTTACTGGAAAAGGCCAAGTGTTTGATATTTTTGGCCTACAAAGCTGATTAGCTCAGTAGAGTCAAACAACAGATTTAATTTTATCAAATTAATCTATGTTAAATGTACAGAATTAAAAATGTTTTTTTTCTATTTATTAATGTCTTAAATGTTACCCTTTGTACTTTAAAATAAAATGCAAGGCTCAACCTTATGATTGAAAGATTAGATGAGGCTTGAACCAGTAAAAATAGATTTTTTAAAGGAAAAGTTATTTTGAGTGGAGTGCTAGCTGTACTAGACAAATTCAGTCGGGCCTCCTCTTCAGTCTTGTCAAAGCTTAGCACAGTCCAGAAGGCACTAGTGTGTATGCCAAAAAATCAGAGCAGCAGCAGTTAAAAAAAATAAGTGCACTAAGAAATATTAAATGGAAAGCCAATGCCTATAAATAAAGAGGCAAGTGAGCACTAATCAATCATAAGTAACTGAACAGAAAATAGGAGTTGGAAGGGTGAGAGAGATTTCACATACAACATATGAGACTAGATACAAATGATTTAATTAAACTGTGTTCCTTCTACACAAGACTCAAAATCTCTAAATGTTAAGAAAAACTGGAGTATAGAAATGCAACGTCTTGCTTTGCAATCTATATCGGATGAGTAGCAAGGCATATGCCAACAGCAGAAATAGAAGCAGTTGATGAATCCTGGGTGAGTGGAGTGTTTCATTATCTGTATCTGTTTCTTGCTATTCGTCTCAGACTTAATGCTCTCACTAAAGGACCAAACCCTGTCCACTATGAACAGTAGCACCTTCCACGCACTTGGAGGTTAGAGTAAAAATCATTAAACAGAATACAAAACTAACTCGAATGAATATTGAATAAATGCAACACAAAGTTAAAATAATTTAACTAATAAATAAAATAAGGGTTACAGCAACCAGAGGGAAGGTAGGAGGGAGGAGAGAGGAAGAAGGTTGGTCAGCATAAGCGTGAGGGGAGTGAAAAAAGGCGTTCATGGCTGTCTACCCACCAGCCTCAAAAAAAAAAAAAAAAGGAAGTTAATGCTAGACATTGTCTAGTTGACCTTAAAGGCAAGTCTTGTCTTAAGCAATTACTTATGCTGCTCAGCAGAATTGGACCATATGGCCTTCTCTCTAGAAGGGAACATGAATCTTTTCAAGTAAGAGGCCCACTCAGCCCTACGACATTTAGATTCCAAGAAATAGATAAGGTTTATAAAAATAAGCTCTACTGGCTTCTTGGATATCCATGATTTTATGTCTTGAATTAAGTCAGAAAAAAAATGGAATTATTCTCTCTCATATACACTTAGGTTTTAAAATAAAGGGGATTTGAAATTCTGGAGTTAAAAATCTGAGAGATTTTCTAAGATCTATATCTATATTTATGTCCATGTCTATGTCTATGTCTGTGTCTGTGTCTGTGTCTAATGTCTATGTCTCTCTATGTCATTGCTATTGTTCATTCTCAATTCTATGAAACGGGAGAATGTGATGACATACCAGACACGGGAATGAGTTTTATTCTTGTCACAAACACAGGAAAGAATAAAGCAAGATCCATATATTGAAAGCAAAAATCAGTTCTCCAGCCTAATAAATGACAGCCAACATGCTGAAGGAAAGAGGGTTATTTTTAAAAGCAAAGATGATTTTGATGGTTAGTAGCTCTGATAATGGTTAGCAAAAATGGCTCATGGGAAAGGCGCACACACTGCTAATAGATTGACTGAAAAGAAAAACATTATTATTGGTGTTTTTCCCCCCTACCAGATCCAGTGATATCACTACTGCAATCTGTTATTTATGTAGAAAGGCAGTAAACAGTGGAAAGGAGAGTATCTGTACGGGAACATCTTCTCTGAGAAGTTGCTTGAAAAATAAGCATGTGATGAACATGTGAAAAGCATTTATGCAGTTGGCAGCATATAAATTCTCAGAACAGTAGGGGATAAAAATGGGGCAGATAAAGAAAACTAAGGATTAGATCCAGATAAACAATGGGACGTTTGTAACACATTTGTTTAACAAAGGACAGAGGATAGAAGCATACACCTTAAATGAAACCTAGCCTGAAATGAAAATTTAAAAATTAGATTTAGACTAAAAATTTTAAGACTAAAATTTCACTTTAGTTTATATTGTAATTTAGAACTAACAGGAGGGTATGGCTATATCTTGTTTCCGTCTCAAAACAACTAAACAAACCCTCCCTGGAAGATCAGTTTATATTCAGGCTTTACGACTTTGGCTCTATTGACATTGTGTGCCCGATACTGCTTAGTCGAGGAGGGCCGAGCTGACCGTTTTAGGATGGTTAGCAGCATCCCTGGCCTCTCCCCACTATGTGCCAATAGTATCACTACAGTTATGACAGCTAACAATATCTTCCGATATTGCCAAGTGTCCGCTGTGTGGCAAATCTCCCTTAGGTGAGAACCGTTGCTCTATATCCATCACTTATTAGAAAATAAAGCAAATCTGAGAGTTATCAAAATGGCCTTTCAGATGAATATTTGAAACATCATGAATTTAGGTTTAAAATAAATTTGTAGAAACAGGGTGAGTGATAATACAAATAATTATGGTTGAGAACATTTATTTAGTGAAGAAAAATACTCAGATGAAATCTTCAACACAAATGTGCCACAGTAAACATACTTTCTTTTCCAATTGTTCCCTTTCCCTATTGGTTTATCGTATAGGCGAAATTCTCCCTTCCTGATCCCCAGGTGTAGCAAAGTGCCTTCTAAATGAGAAAGTCTTGAGTATTTGTTATTTTTTTCCCAAGGGTAAGGTAGATTTTCACCTTCTCCTCACTTTCCTCTTGGGCTAGTTCCTTAGTATCAGAAGTGCTGGGGCAGGTGGATGTCATCAGAAAACTGCTCAATTCCTATACCTCATTGCCTGACAAACCTCCTCTCTAGGAAAACTGACATTCTTTCTTGTCACTGTTGGTAATGAAACTCATTCTGATCATTGTATTCTTAGTTTAGTAAATGATAGTGTCAGTTCAGTGTCATAATCAAAATGTGTAATTTTATTGAAATTTCCCTCTATGGCAGTTTGTGTCTGAGAGTTGGCTTCCTATAGGTAGAAGAGCATGGTCAGTTTCTTTTCTGTTTCTGTCTAAAGCTTCTATTCTACTTACTAGGCTGATGTCTGGACTCTCTTAGAATTGCAGCATGAAAATGAGTAGCCAAAGGCAGCAGAAAGGTTTGACCTGATGTACTATTCTTGATACTGTCCACACTCTCTGAGCTTCTTTCTCTTAGGATGCTTTTTTGAGTTCTTTGGGAATCGCCCTCTCCAGTGCTAAACCCTTGACTCTAGCTGGTTCCTTGGTAACTCCTTTCTTAGCCCTTAGGTATATGGTGGTGCCCCGTACCTCCAGACAGCTTGCTTCAGCAGACTCTGAGACAACTCCCCAATAGCTCACCTTGCATAGCCCACATATGTAAAGCAGGAAATATTCAAGCGTTTATTGCCTGCAAACCTTGAATGTGTAGGGCACCCCCAGTGCTGCTCACTCTCTTTATTCCAATAGTGGAGCCTCCAGCAAGCCATAGTCACTCAGCCCTTAGAGTTTATATTCCACAGTATTCCCCACGCCGTCAGAGACACACATCAAAACTCTAAGGGATCCTATGAAGCCATTCCTTAGGCTTCATGGGAGGAGCAAACTTAGGCACCTTCCCCAAGGAGGTGCGTGGTATGACTCACAAGCTAGCTTTCTTCAAAGAAATCCTTCTCCAGGTTCCTACGTTACCCTTTTATACCTGTCAAAATACACTTTTCAAAAATGTTAAAAGCCTAATTCTCATACAAATATGCAGTGAGCACATGCCAAAGATTTATGTTACTCATAACTGAGTGATGAAAATGAGGGATGGTTCAATTGAGGATAAGAGACACCGAAGTATGTAAGCATAATAAGGTTGGTGAAAGAAAGAATGCTGAAACAAGACACAAAAGTTAGATACAAAAGTGGCTAATGTCCTATGGAGCAATAAAATGGTATCTTTTGGCATTAATTTTTCTATCAGGCAGAAGTCATTTGCATCTCTACTGAATAAAAATAATTTGTAATTTATCAGTCTTCTGCAACTGGGTATCTAATGTCACAGATTCTGGGTCCCAAGCTACAGTAAAGAGGAAAGTTATCTTTCTCTAGAGCAGGGGTAGGCCAACTACAGCCTACAGGCTGAATGAAACCAGGCCTATTTTTGCAAATAAAGTTTTATTGGAACACAGCCACTCCCACTCTTTTATGTGTTGCCTATAGCTGTTTCACACCGCAAGGACAGAGTAGTTGAGATAGAGACCATATCTTGCAAAGTCTCAAGTATTTACTATGAGACGCTCTGCCAAAAAAAAAAAAAAGCTTACTGACTTCTAGTTTGGATCATCAGGCAACCCATAGGTGGTATTGATAGGTCATGGTTCTGCATGACTTTGAAAGAGCACACAGTTATCTTTTTGCTGCATTTCCGAATTTTGAATAGTTTTTCTTAACATATCCATGTTATAGGTGAAAAACTATAGTTTCAAACAGGTTTTTGGCCACCTTTTTTGTATGCTGGTCTTGTCCCTAAGTTTGGAATTTGAAAATAGTTGGAATTCTCAGCTGAAACTGATGTTGAAGTAGTTCCATATAGACATCATATTAAAATATTATCCTGAATAACTTATAACTTGGTTTTGGAGATCATGATTTTGTGTTTTATTAAATTAAAAATTCTCACAACTTAAAAAAATACCATTTTTTCTTGCAATTGGCAATCAGTGAAAATTGGAGGCAGCAGTAACAGCGTCTGATTCAAGATAATTGTTGAAAATAAATTAGCTTCAAATTTTTTGTCATTCTGATTTTAGCTTTCATTGGGAAAGCAGTTACAATTTGGTATTAATTAAATTTAATATTACTGAATCTAGTTTTCTTACTGCTCATTTTTAGTTTTATCAGATGGCTATGGTATTTATTGGCAAGTAATTGAATATCTTTTCTTTGGTGATTGTTTTTCTAGAGATATGTATTTGTTCTTAAGTCATAATTTAGTTTCTAATGATGCATTTAAGCTGTGTCTCTTTCCTTAGGAAATAGCTTCACAGCGGGGGAATTTGGCGATGGAATATCTTTACTTAGCTACACCTGTATTTTCTTGGGCAGTTCATTTAACTTATCTGCTCTTTTTCATAAGTGTTCAGTAGGGAACACAAGAAAAGATTTGGTCTCACTTAACCTCTTCATTTGAGAGAATGCTTCATCAACTGTGAGCTTCTGAGCTAATGTTAGTTGTATTATTATTGGTGACAGCAGAAATATGAGAATTGTTCCAAATGTATTTTAAGCAATTAGATCAATCGGTGCTTCTCAGGCTCTGTTGCTCCTAGGGCTTGGTTATCACTTTCTCCAGTGATCCTTCTCAGATCTCCTAGGATTGAGGTTAGGAATTAGCCTGTTTGCTTATCTCTACCTTACTTCAAAGGACCATGCTTCTTTTTTTGAGTTTTCCAATAGATTGTCAACTCCTTAAAGACACGATTCTACCTCTTATAAATCCCTGGAATTTGTGTTAGTATTGGTTTATGGGTTAATAGTTTGTATTAGATAGGAATATAAAAAGGTAGGTAACACGAATTAGGCAAAGGTATCTAATTGCAAAGCAAAAGATACCTGGACTTATAAGAAGTTCTTTCCCTATCAAAACAAAACAGAACAGCAAAAACCTGACAGTTACGATGGTAGAAAATTGCTATTAAAGTGCTTCTCAGAACTCAATGAAACTGGGAGGCGGCTGAATGTGTGGGGAGTGGGCAGAGAGCAAATAGGCATACCATGAAATAGCGTACAAGGTGTTTGGTGATTGCCTTAATGTTCATGCCAAGACTTCTGTTTCTCTTGGTAATCTTTCATTTGATACAATACTACTATGAAAGAGTTAAATATGCCACAAGGGACATGTGCTGTGGAGGCTTCTGACTTGAGACCTAGTTCATACCATAGTTCCAGTGGTGGGTTTAGAGATCTGGGAGTTTTAAAGGCATTCTCATTAGCTTGTTGGGAAGTACTATAAACCCTACCTTGGTCATAACAAGACAAATGGCAAACAAAATCATTTGGAATATACATTTAAAAATTACTGATGCTTTGTTAAAACATACAAAGTTCATGTGGAATGCTGTAATGGTTCCTATTGATGCTGTAACAATTACCACACACGTAGTAGCTTAAAACAACACTAGTATATTATCTTACAGTTTTGGATATCAGAAGCCCAAAATAAGTCTTATGAAACTGAAGTCAAGGCAATGTTCCATCTAGAGGCTCTAGGGAGAGAATCTGTTCTTTGTCTTTTTCAGTCTCTAGAGGCTGCCCACGTTCCTTGGCTCATGGCCTTTTCACTCTGATGTCTGCTTCTGTCCTCACGTCTCCTTTTCTGACTTTGACCCTGTGCTTTCCTCTTACAAAGATCCTCATGATGTCATTGGGCCCACCCAGGCAGTCTGAGATAAACTGCCCATCTCAAGATACTTAATAAGTATCCATGTCCATGCCCTAATCCCCAAATTTTGTAAATATGTTACTTTACATGGAGAAAGGGACTTTGCAGATGGTCCAAGATAAACTGCCCATCTCAAGATACTTATTAAGGTACTTATTAAGATATTTATTAAGTATCTTGAGATGGGCAGTTTATCTTGAACCATCTGCAAAGTCCCTTTTGCCATGTAAAGTAACATTTTTACAAAATTTGGGGATTAGGTCATGGACATCTTGGTGGTTGGGGGACCTTATTCTGCCTATCACAAATGTTTAGAATGCAAAACTTTTCTGTAATTCTACCACCCCAAGGGTAAACATTGTTGGAATTTTAGGTATGTCTTTTTCAGTATTTAAAAACCTATGTATTTATATATTATATATTCTTTTTTAAAGTATGATTATATTTTACCATTTGATAATTTTTATAAATTATTATAAAATTATAAAAATTTGTAATGTCATAAATTTTTCCCTATGAGATATCTTTTGTTGCATCCTTTAAAAGTGAGACAGAGATCGCTTCTCGGCCTTTTGGCTAAGATCAAGTGTAAAAGTGAGACAGAGTGTTCCCTTGACCTTGACCCCTTTGTGGGCAGGAACAGGAGTGGCTCATTTCACTCAACCTGCGGCTGGCCACCCAAGAGGGAGCATGTGAGCAAGCGAGTGCAGGAACTGGAACAAATGAATGTTGCTCCTCTTTGGTGGGAGCAGGCTCTGTGTGGACCCTGCAGCAGTGTCCAAATGTGTTACAACCAATGCTTTTTCAGCTCTGCTGTCCAGGGATGGCCAAGTGCCAACTGGCTCAGCTGAGGGTCAGGGTAGTAGTCCCTGCCTTCTTAGCACCCGGGTTCTTGTCCAGCATCTGTGAAGAATCAGGCCACACCAACGGATTGAAGGGTAGTGTATGTGGAGGGTTGAATTGGATGACGGAAGTGGCTCTCCGCAGGATGGGGAGTTGGAAAGGGGATGGTGCAGGAAGAAGGTGATCTTTCCCTGAAGCTGCATTATCTGAAGTTAGCCGTGTCTTTTCATAGTCTCTGAATCCCTGCCACTCAGCAGCTTGTATCCCTGGTGTCTAGCTGCTTTTACCCCTGATGCTCAGTTGCTTGTGTTGGTCTGCCAGCTGAAGTCTTTTTATGGGCACAGGATAGGGGCAAGGCAGGCCAAAAAGGCAACATTTGGGCAGAAAAATGGGATCAGTGGTTTTCACTTAGGGCTGCAGTTCCAGGCTTAAGGGTGGGGTTTAACCAGGGACCCAGCCCTTCTCTATCAAAAGGCTTTATAGTATTCCATTGTATAGATTGAAGATAATTGAACTAATCTACCACTGATAAATATACACAATGGTCCTAGTGTTTGTTATTCAACACACCCTTACTTGTGTTGATTTTACCGTGTTTTGGTGACTGCAAGAGGCCTCAACAACTGGAAAAGCCCCAAATACATAGACTACAGAGGCAATAACTACATGATGAATGAATTTGTGAATGAATATATACCAGGTGTTGTGACAACTCCAGAGGATCAAAGAATTAGTTCTCAAGGAACATGGGCTAGTTCTTGCCACTAGGCTCCGTCTCCTCCTTTCCCATTACTGTGTGCTGACACCCACCTTCACCTCTCACCTCTTCCACTGGCCACGAGAACCAAAGACCCCTTAGTCATGCTGGAGGGCGACACATCTTCACAACTCCCTGCTGCTTATGTAATTCTCTTCCAATTCCCTCAAAGCTCTACTACAAATATATCAAAATGATTATAATGAAAATCTGCACAAAATCTTTCTAAATTCTAGCAATCCCTGCTTTAGAAATACAATCGATTGGGTTCATGGTAAATTATAGGAGGCAAAACTCTTAACCATTCTTCCATAGAATAATTTTATCATTTCAGAATTGTACCTTTGCAGCTAAAACAGGACAGAACATACTCTTTAGATTTTATCACAGACTTTCAAAATGTTGAAACATATGTAATAATGAAGTCCCTGATGTTACTCATCAGTGTGGCTAATAAGAGTAAAAATGAATTGCTCTTCTAATTTTTTTTTTTTTTTTTGAGACCGTGTCTTACTCTGTCACCCAGGGTGAAGTGCAGTGGCACAGTCATGGCTCACTGCAACCTCTGCCTCCTGGGCTCAAGGGATCCTCTCACCTCAGCCTCCTGAGTAGCTGGGACTACAGCCATGTGCCACCATGCCTGGTTAATTTTAATTTTAATTTTTTTTGTAGAGATGGGGTTTCACCATGTTGCCTAAACCTGGTCTTGAAGTGGGCTTAAACAATCTTCCCACCTCAGCCTCCCAAAGTACTGGGATTACAGGCATGAGCTGCTGTGCCCAGCCTGCTCTTCTAATTCGTAATATGGCAGAGTATAGAGTATTGAAGGACAGAGAGATCACAGATATAGACCACTTGGAAATTAAAAAAAAAAACAAAAAACTTTTAATCAATGTTTTATTTTGTGGCAGTAGTGTTGTTTTTTTTTTTTTTTTCTCTACCACACTTTTCATATGAACTACTAATAAGTATCTACATTGTTTGGCTTAAAGTTCATTTATATCCCCATGTCCCTTCTGCCCTTTGATAGGGAATTCATAGTTATTGTTATGATTAATAAGCAGAAGCAAAGGGTCTAGATAAATGAGATAAATTGCTTTTGAATAACCAAGGGTTCATTTAAATCATTATTTTGATGGATGGGTGGAGACTAATCTGTTAAATTCAAACAAAGAATCATGGTACTTTTTTTTAATAACCACAAAATCTGCATTGCAATGTATAAATACTGAGTTTCATATGGTCTACCTTTAAATGGTATTCGAAACAGCATGGCCTTGTTACTTAAACTGAATCAACACAGCTGTCTTCTTGTTACTTCCTTCGCATTTTTAGGAAAAGATACTTTTCTGAGTCAGAAGTTTTAGCCCTTGTAGGTTGTCTGACCAGACTGTAGGTATTTACTGTGAAAATTTCATCATTCTATCTAATTGAACTTCTCAGACATTTGCAGGAGTTGATAACTAGTTTCTTAGGACTATATGATGAATTGGATTCAGCCTAGTTCTGCAGTCCAGGTTTGTCACACGATGTTTCACTTTCTACTCAACAAGTCGTTGCCCATTTATACGAAGTATAGGAAATATCTAGCACTGTGCTACATGTTGCAAAGATACAAAGAAGGAAAATGGGTCCTCTCAACTGGAGGGGGTTTACATGTTCAAAATATACTCTTTAATCCCATAGGAAGGATTAAGATGAAGTGGAACAGTACGAATTTAGTTGTTAGAAAGACCTAGGTTCATATCCTGATTTTGTCATTTGTAAAACATAGATAATACCTCTATTATAGTGTGGCTGTGAGAGCTATATACAATATTAAAAACCCTTCTGGTTTAGAACCTGGCAAGTAATCGATTCTTAAATATGCAAGTTAAATTACAAGATTATAGGACACCTCAGGCTATTTCCAAAATGCTCTTGGGTAGCATGTAACAAACTTAGAAGTCTAGGCAGTTTTTTCCTGAATTATTCTGCTAGCCTGGTTCTGACTGTGGGCACCACATTCTTGTCATTATTTATTTTACAATCATCTCTGCTAAGATTGGGGAAAGCTGGGTAATTTTGAAGATAATAAATGATTTGTTGAAAATGACTAAAAATAAACTTTATAAGATATATTAGAAATGGTATTTGGCAAATTGCCTATGATAGTAAATTTTAAATATCAATATCTAATTTCTCTATTAAATAAGTGAGAAAAACATTTAAGCTAGTATTTCTAAGAGGTGGGTCTCCATTCAAGTCTATGCTAAACTTCTTCTCATTTTGTTTTGTCTTAAGTTCCACTGATTTTCTTCTTCATATACCTTATTTTGCTCTATTCTAAGCTAGTCTACTCTGAACTGTCAGTTACTTGTTTTGGGGTACCTAGTGGATTGGTGTTCCCCCACCCATGAAATAGTGTGTCTAACAGAAACGTCACACTGTAACCCTATTTGGAGTAAGATATTTTGCAAATGTAATTGTTAAGGATCTTTAGAAGAGGTCATCCTGAATTACGTTGGGCCCTAAATTCAATGATGGATGTCTTTATTAGAAACAGAAAAGAATTCACAGAAACACAAGGAAGAAAGCCATGTAAAGGCACAGACAAAGATTAGAGTGATGTATCTGTTGGCCAAAGAACATCAATTGCTATGGTTTAGCTATGTCTCCACCCAAACCTCATCTCAAATTGTAATCCCCACATGTTTAGATTGGATCATCAGCTTCCCCCATGCTGTTCTCCTGAGATAGTGAGTGAGTTCTCATGAGATGTGATGGTTTTATAAGTGTCCGGCATATCACCCCTTTGCATTTCTTCTTTCTCCTGCTGCCATGTGAAGAAGGTCCTTATGAGATGGGAGAGGACCCTAGACCCCTTCATAGGTCTTATGACAGGGATGTGGCTTACTTACGTAGCCTATGTGCTCAAACCCTTTGCAGGAGGGGGAACATGCAGGCAAGAGGGTGCTAAGGCCAGGGTGAGTACTTCTGGGGTTTAGCCCCATTGTAGCATCTACGGGTGTGTTACAATGGATGCTCTTTTAGCAGTTGCTGTCCATGATGGCTAAGTAAAGTTAGGGTGACAGCCTTTTACACCCTGCCCTTTTGGTACTTGGGTCTTTGCCTGGTGCCCAGGAAGGACCAGGTCACATGGACTTGAAGGATGGTGAATGTGGATGTTTTGAGTGATGGAGGTGGTTCTCAGTGAGATGGGGAGCTGGAAAGAGGATGGAGTGGGAAGATTGTCTTTCCTGGAAAGAGCCAAACTTCTTTCTGACCATACAGCTTCCTCTTAGATGTTCACATGCGTCTTCTCTTCTCTCCCTCTCTGCCATGCTGCTCTGCTTCTCTGCCAGTGGAGTCTGGGGTTTTTTATGGGTACAGGATGGCGGGCATGGTGGGCCAGGGTGGTTTTGGAAAAAGCAACATTTGGGTTAGAAAACAGGGATAACTGTTCCCATTTAGGGCCATGGTTACCAGGCTTGAGGGTGGGGCCTCTGCCAGGGATCCATCCTCTTCTACCCAGTATTTCCCTGCCTGCTGTCCATATCACTTGTTTCCCCATTCATCTTCTACTATGATCGTAAGTTTCCTGAGGCCTCCTCAGCCATGCAGAACTGTGAGTCACTTGAGCCTCCTTTGTTTATAAATGACCCAGTCTTGGATACTATCTGTATAGCAGTGTGAAAATGGACTACTATAGCTGCCAAGATTCTACCTCAGAGTTTCCAGAAGGAACCAAAGTTGCCATTGTCTTGATTTTGAACTCCTGGGCTTCACAACGGCAAGATGAATAATTTCTATTATTTTCAAGCCATATAGCTTGTGGTAGTTTGTCACAGTAGCCCTAAGAAGTGAATATTGGATCCTTAATGTTGTTTGGAAGTTTAGAAAATACTGCTGAAAATTCCCTTTAGGAACCAAGTCTTGTCCTTAGAACTTTAAATGAATTTTTCTCCACCTTCACTACTGCCCCTCCTACCCCAAGTCTCCTAATGCTATTTGCATATTCCCATGATTAATGACTCTGCTCTTTATTAGAGCACTGAGTTTGCCCCACTCCCACCATTGCCTAGCGTTCTTCTTGTGTGTTCCTTCCTGCATCAATTGCCGCACTTGTCCAAATTTCATTCTTTTTGGGAGAAGGAATGGTAGATAGCTTTCTGCTTGGAAGCTGAACAGAAAAAAGTCACCACCAGGTAGAACTGCAGACTCCTAGTGAATGCCCATGTAGCGTCATTAAATAGCTACCTTGCCTGCTGCAGCTAAGGATCTCACTCTTAAATGCTTTTCCCCCCTGACTTTTGAGTTATACTTGTACTTGTATTCATCCAGTTCTGGATAAAAGTGGCTGTTCTGCGTCGGCAAATACTTGAGTAGTCTAGGGCTATGTTTTCCCGAGGGGCTCTGGGGTGATTTCCCTGAAGCCTGTGCATCAACAGTAACTGAAAGAACTGAGTCACAGGGATCTGTAATTAACACACAGGTATTTTCAGAAATAATAAGGCAAAAGACCTTTTCACATAGACTCTAAAGCTTTTCTTTTTGACTTATTTTTTTCTCCCAGGCAGGAATAATGTTTATTTAACAAAACATATAGTACTCACTATATGCCAAGTACAATTCTAAGCACTCTATAAACATTAACTCATTTAATTGTCAGACAAACCTGTAAGTTAGGTGCTATTATTATCCTCATTATACTGATGAGAAAACCCAGGTAGAGAGGCATTAAATAACCTGCCCAAATTCATGTAGCTAGTAAGTGACTGAGACAGGATTGGCACCTAGACAGGGTTGCGAGATTAAATATAGAACACTCAGTTAAATTTGAATTTCAGATAAACAACAAATAATTTTCAAGTATAAGTATGTCTCAGTATTGCATGGAACTTATACTGAAATTCAGATTTAACTCAATGTCCTGTATTTTTATTGCTAAACTTGGCAACCCTGTACCCAAGGGTTGTTTGCTCTTAACTACTACTCTATGCTGTTTCTTAGTTAAAAGAAAGAAATAAAAAGAATCTTTAGGGGAGGAAAAAGAAGAATTATCCAGCATGATTTGCCCTTGGTTCTAAAGTCCCAATGAACGTTCCTAGATCCAAAATTTGGGATGCTTTGTATAGTCTATAGTAGGTACTTCTTACTTCTTGGCTCAAGCCCAGGCTATTATTAGATATTATCATGCAAGCGAGCTTGTGCTGATTTTAAATAATCCTCTTCCCCTCAATTTATTTGTAAGAGATCAAATGTACAATTACATATGCAGTGCAGTTCTTTAAGTCTTGCCTCGGAGGCACTCAGGGTTTTCCATAACTAGCCTTTAATGTCAATTTGACTTTTAGGTAACACTTAATAATCACTCGTCATTCCTCTTTAAAGCCCAAATTAATTAAATGTATGTTTCTACAATGAGTATTGTTTCTGGATTGTTTTTTCAAATTCCCAATATAAATAGCTTTTTATGTAGATAATTAAAACCATCTGCTTCCTGGTAACTCAGCTATGTTTACAGCAGCCCCTTTTATTTGTGGAATTAAACTGCCATAAGTTTTTACTTCAGTGGATGAAACATCACAAACATGCTCATGGCAGTATAATTCCTCAAAAAGAAATGAAGACTATTAAATATTATTGGAAAAAATTGTTTCAGTTAATTCGAAAGGCCTCAGTGTTCTACATTTTTTTCTAAGGAAACATGTTTAAGGGAGTTCTACATTTTTTCTGGGTGAACATGTTTAAGAGTTTATTCAATCAAAAAACCTAAATGAATAAATAAACATTCTAATAAAATTTGACATTGAAATGAAACCTCTCAAATCAGTTGGTAAGTAGTACTCTGGTAAAATTTCACTGAGTTACTAAAGATATCAGAAAAATGTGGTGATACTGTAGAATATTATAAAATCACCAAATAAATTGAATAAATTGGGTAAGATCTCACCCACACACACAAAATCAAAAGCAATATAGGATTAACATAATAAATGTTTGCAGTCTCTGATTCTAATCAAGGCCTTCACCTCCCATGTTGTGCCTGAAAAAACAAAACGAAACAAAACAAAACAAAAAAACACCTGAGTGCTCACTAGTATTTTTATGACATTTAAATTCTTTATAGTTGCTTAGTGCCAAATTGGAAAACATTTACTAAAAACCCCAGTCACATAATTTGCCATCATGGACATATCTTTAAATATCAATTACATTTATAAAAAGAGAAACCAACTTGTCAAAATAAAGGCTGAAGTTTGGTAATGATACAATTATCTGGTAATTGTATCATTGAAATGGTACTCATTTCTTTTCTTCATTTCAATCAGTTCCACATCACAAAGATGAAGCCATTTGACCCCATCTTCACTTGGGCATTTTAAAGAAATCACTTTTAAATGGAGAAATGATATTTTTCTCCAAGGAGGGTATATAAGAAGCATTCTTGAAAATTATTCAAGAAAGCAGAGTGAAATTCTGTCCCAGCAATTGCTAAGAAAGTTTGTTTTCTGTGTAATTACCACATTTGGAATTTCTATCCTTTTCTATCTCTATAGTCTAAGTTCCATATAAAAATGTTCTTATTTGAATTAAATCTTGAGGAATGTATTATACCTATGAGATTATATTCTTGCTTAAGGCTGTGTGGGCTGTCCAGATAGCAGTCCAGATGGCTGTCCAGAAAATTTTCAAGAAGATGCTAGTTTTTAATAAACATCTTGTTGATGAAATGGGCTAACCCAGGTCTGGGGCAGCCCATCCCTGGATTGTGGACCCTTGACATGCCTGAAGTGATTGGATTATTTAGAGAAAATAGTTTTCTTCAGAGGAAAACATTCTTTAGAGTATTCAGTAAGAAATAGATTTTGAAAATTATTTGAATGCCATCTTTTAGGACAACTTTGTAATAAAATAGGGAGAAAATAAAATTGTTCTTTACCACAAAGATGTATGCTAACTTAGCGACTAGTAGATACTGGTCAGACATTTACTGTTTGGAACTATTTTTTCCTTCGTGGAGAAAATTTGTCATCACAGCAAAGAGTCAAAATCTGGATAAGGTGAAAATTTTTTTTTTCAGGTTGGAGTGACTTACAAAGTCATTCATTTACTTGCTCTTCTTCAAGGCTGATCCCTATAAAGTAACAACATTGCTGTTAGTGCTTTTCACAATGTTGCTATTAATAAAATTAGAACAGTGAATGAAAATATTTGCTTATGGGGACCTGGATCCATGTGCATTTGAACCCCATTTCTTGGGAGGATTTCCCACATTGAGAATCTTGGTGGTTCAGCAGGGCCGGTGGCTCATGTCTGTAATCCCAGCACTATGAGAGGCAGAGGCAGGAGGATTGCTTGAACCCAGGGGTTTGAGACCAGCCTGGGAAACACAGCAAGACTCTGACTCTACAAAAAATTAAAATAAACAAGCTAGCTGGGCATGGTGGCCTGTAGTCACAGCTACTCTAGGAGCCTGAGGCAGGAGGATCGCTTGAGAGCAGGAGGTCCAGGTTGCAGTGAGCTATGGTTGCTTGCCACTACATTCCAGCCTGAGTGACAGAGCAAGACTCCATCTCTAAAAGAAAAAAAAAAAAAAAGAATCTTGGTGGAAGGTGTATCCCACCTCTTACCATAGAATTCAAAATTGCCAATTACTGGCATTCTCAGTCTTCTTTCCTGCCAAGGTATAGGAACATTGAATTGCTATTTAGATGTACTTGCTTTGAACTTTGAGTTGAGGTGATGCAGTGAAGTAGGGAACTCATGTTGATGGTGGTGGCAGCAGAGGAAGCCACACCAATGTCCACTGTGCAGTGTGACAAGGCCATAGGAGCATCATTAATGTTGGGCTCTTTTGTTGGTGGCTGCACAAGCTGTGGTGACTAATGTGTGGGATGGTGCATCTGTGTCCTCACCAGACTGGTTTAGTGATGTCACTCTGAGCTGTTTTTGGAAATCCTTTGTTTCTCTGCCTCTTCCAAAATTACACCTTTATGGCAGTTTTGAGAGGTACTCAAGATCTTCTTAATAAATTCCTCATCAAGAGTATGCTTGCAACTGAGGACCCTAATAAAGCTGATATATATTATTTACATGTGATGTGTACTGGCAGTTAGAGTATCAGAATTCGTTATCTTTTCATTTAAAAACAAGTACCTTGTTGATGACTGTACTAAAAAGATAGATAAGACTGATCACTATATTGGACATATGTTTAAACTGTCATGTGTCATTTGGTCCCTTAGAAAAAATGTATGCATTGAAATGTCCTTTAGTAGTGTCTTGAAAACAACACTGTATTATGCCTGTGGCAATATTCTTAGTGATTTTTCAGCAATTACACTAATATAGTTTGTAAAACAGTGAAATAACAATTGCCGTAATGTCTGAGCCTGAGTTTCCAAAGTTTTGTGACACTTAGAGAGAGAAAAGACATTTCCTAGATGCTTGGAAATGAATTAATTTTGAGGCAATGGGTAAAAAATTATACCTTTTTGAGGAAGGATTTTTATATCTGTAAAACAAATGAGTTGAACTGAAAATATGTATGATTCAGTTCAACTCTAAAATCTATGATTCTGATATATATGATATATGTATATATGTATATCTATGTATGTATATATATAATCTCTAAATAGCTTTTTGAATATGAAGAGAATGAATGATCTAAAAAATAATTAAGAAAACAGCATTCTCTTTTTAGAAAGGAGAGAATGAGGAAATAAGTCAGATTTTTTCAAAGATATTTAGTGAATAGGGCCCGTCTACCAGAGTCCTTATGTTGTTTAATTGTTTTAGGTCTTTTAAATGGATTAAATTGACTATAGTAAAATTTTCTTGCAAATAATTTTAACCTGTTTTCTAAGGATACTTACTACTAGTGAAATCTACAAAAAAAGATGTTTATTTTTAATCAAGTTTTTAACAAGAATTTTGTTTTTTTTTTAAGTATAATGAGACTCATATAATTACATTTCCCTTTTTATTGTGACCAGCCAAAAGTTTAGAGTTCAATCTGAATCCTTATTATAGAAACTCAGTAGAATTTAATACCTGCCTTCTAGTTCTATGTGACCCAACCTGATACAGCATGACCTTCTAGTATATTTATTTTTGTTAGTATTTTTAATCTATTTCTATTTTCTAGTATGTTTTAGAAAATAAACTATTTTAAATTCTTTATTGCATTTGGGAAGGGTGTAGGTTTAATTTTCTTTAACACTGAAGGGTGCTCAGAAATCTTACTTTTTCATTTACTGATGACATTTTCGAATTATTGGCTTAGTTTAAGCTCTTTATTAATTTATTGAAATGGAAATAATATGGATAATTCCATCAAAATGAAAGCAATGATCTATTCCTAGAACTGCATGTCCCCAAATAAGGTCATACATTATAAAGTAAAGAGCACTGGGGTGAGAACAGAGCATTCTTATTTCTCTTGATTGTTCCATTCACTTATCCTGAAACCGAAAACTGATGAAGTCTTGGTTTTCACATCTATAAAATAAGAGGGGTAGTTTCAAAGTGCTCCAAAATTCATTCTAGCTTGAAATCTCTGATCTTATGCAACAGAAGTGAGTTGCTTTTTTCCCTCTCTTCAGTGCTGGGAGTAATGAGCATTGCAACTGACCCAGGTGTAATAGAGAAGGGTGTGGTCGGCTTGACTGGATGACTGAATCTCTAGTTTGGGTTGATTTTCAAGTCTGCTTTACATGTTTTTTAGCCTCTTGGATGGATATTTTGTAAACTCCACATTCATTTACTTCCCTTTTTCCTTTCTCTTCAACAAAAGTAATTTAAGTACACAAGAATGAAGATGATGACAGCAGCCTGGGCTTTAAGTTTTGAACACTTTCCAGTTTTATGTCTTATTAAGCAATATTGTAAGTAATATGCACATATTTCAATAAAATACATGAAAAACTTTGCACATTGTTAAGACATTTTTTCACAGTGTGTTTAGTCAATTCTGGAAGTCTGTGAGAATCTGGCAAACTGTCAGGAAGTGGGGTAGTCAGAGAGGACACTGAAAATGAAGAATCTCTGATTAGGTGATGGTAGTGGCACGGACGGTTTAGGGAGGATGTTAAAATAAAATACCGAGAACACCAGCATGAATTTCATTTAAAACATATGTCTTAGCATCCTTGAGACTGCTTTTTCATTTTAAAGAAGCACGAATGTATATATTACATTTACATGAAACAAGTGTATTAATATTCATTGCAAAAGATGTCTTATTGCAGAATACTGAAATTAAAAATGTCTTTAAATTCAACATTGAAGTATAAAGATGCTACATAATTTCTGCTTTAACGTATAAAATTAGGTAGAACTTATTCTTTGACATATATTGTATGAATCTTACTATCCTACACGCAATGAAATAGATCATTTTTGATAAAAATAGCCACATGGATTTGTTTTGCTGAAGTGAATCACTTTCTTCACTGTTGAGCAGAATGGAGAGCTTATAAGGAGTATGTATGTGACAGCATCATAAAAGAGATAAATGGTCCTGGGAGGGGGTCATAGTGGAGGCACTGTTCACAATTATACAGGACCTCTTCCTATGTCATGCAAATTCAATGCTATATCTGATGCAAGAATATTCATGAAAAAGGCAACCTATCTAAGCCGTGGTTTTCTAAACTGTAAAATGGAGTGACCAACAGCACCTGACTCATGCTTATATAGAGAAACATTAGGAAAGTTAATGTGTAAAAATCACCTTTTACAGAGCCTAGCCCATAGGAAGCCTCAAAGAATATTAGCCACTTTGACTACTTGCCTTGTTCTCATTAAAGCAGAAAGTAGCAGAATATAAATTTGGCTTAGTTAGAATAGTGTCATTTCAGGTTTTACTGTCTCATTTTCACACCTGTAAATCAAGGCTGGCTTTCTTCAAAGAAAAGAATTTTTGCTTGCATTAAAAGGATGGATCAAAGCGTTCGTGTATATTCAGAAATAATAATGATGCCAAAGCCACAACATGATTGAGTATCCATATTGCCAGCTGTGTGTTTGCAAGCTAATGGTTGTCTTTTCCACAAAATATGTGAAGTAAGCAATAGCTTTAATTGCCAGGTAACTAGAGAAGCCAAAGGTGAATAATGCCTATTTATTTTTCTATATTTAATTATTTATACAGAAATTTTATGAATATATTTTGACCACAGGGAACACAAATGTTTAGTTTTATGTAAAAATAAGTTGTCCATATTTTGGTTTTTGAACAATCATGATTTTTCACATTATTTTCATAGCCTGATTTCTTCCCTAGATATAACCTTCCCTAAAAACTTACAAATTTCCTCTCATCCCACGTAATTGTAAAACCATTTGAAAAAGTAATATCATCATATTAATAGAAAAAGTTAGAAGGAAATACAGTTTCTGTCTCTTGATGGGGACATTTCTAAACTTAAGAGAAATGGCAGGAATTGCAGCAAAGTCCTTGATAGTTTTGTCTATTAAAAAATTTTAAACTTTTGCCGGGCGCGGTGGCTCACGCCTGTAATCCCAGCACTTTGGGAGGCCGAGGCGGGTGGATCACAAGGTCAAGAGATCGAGACAATCCTGGTCAACATGGTGAAACCCCGTCTCTACTAAAAATACAAAAAATTAGCTGGGCATGGTGGCGCGTGCCTGTAATCCCAGTGACTCAGGAGGCTGGGGCAGGGGAATTGTCTGAACCCGGGAGGCGGAGGTTGCGGTGAGCCGAGATCGTGCCATTGCACTCCAGCCTGGGTAACAAGAGCGAAACTCCGTCTCAAAAAAAAAAAAAAAAAACAATTTTAAACTTTTAAGGTCTTCACGTATAAGGCAGCTTAAGTATTTATATATATAAAACATGTTTATATATTATATAGAGCATTTATATCAGTATACTTAAGCTGCCTTATATATAAAATACGTAATATATAAATAAGTTATCTATTTATATATAAATAGGTAAACAAAGATAAATAATACATAATACAAATATATATATATATATATATATATATATATTCTTTTCTTCTTAGATTTCCACTATAATGTCTAAAGGAAAATATAAATACTAAACACATTGTATTATGTAGATATTTCAATAAAATACATGAAAAGCTTTGCTTAAGACATGGAAATGTGACAAAGGTGAAATGGAAATGTGACAAAGGTGAAATGGAAATGTGACAAACATGAAAACCATATACCACTTTTGAAGAAAGCTTGTAAGAAAGGGATGGAACTAGGAGAAAGAAGGGACTGGGGTGACCTGCATGCAAAAGAATGGCAAGTGTTGGTCATGAACAGCAACTCTGCCACTGAATCCCACCCGAATCCCTAACTCTATGGAGCTGTGAGTCAAGGGAGAACCAGAGAGCTAGGAGGCTTTGGGCAGGTGCTGGGTGGGTGAAATGAGCACATCAGAGCCCACTGGTGCCTATGGGATGTGCACTGGCCACACCTAAGAGGCACCTGGTGCACCTAATGGGAAGGGCTGTGCCCAAAAAGGAGCTGACATTTCTATTTTTTCATGAACTGTGAATGTAAGTCATGGGTTCATTATTTATATTCATGAACGGTGACATAAATCATTACATATAATTTTTCTATTCCCACCATTGCTCCACAGAAACAGCTCTTATTAAGTCATCAGGAGCCTGCATGCAGCTAAATCCAAAGGGTATTTTCTCAGTATTTATCTTTTTGTCTTTTGATCACCTACTTCTCTTTGAAATATTGTCTTGTCTTCTGAAACCACATTTTCCCAATTTTCTTCCTGTCTCTCACTCTTTCTCGGGTCTTTTGTGTCTTAGTATCTTTAAAGACATTAAATATTGGAAATTTAGGCTGAGTATGGTGGTTCACACCTGCAATCCCAGCACTTTGGGAGGCTGAGGTGGGCAGATCACCTGAGGTAATCAAAACTCTATAAAAGGGAAGCCATGTCCACTGGGAAAAGTGAAGGGGAATTTATAGGAATCTCGTATGTGCAGGACCACTAAGAGCTCAGGCCCCTCAGAGGTGATGTTTGTATCACCCAACCAGGCAAAACCCCCAATCTGCTGAGGTGCTGGCTGAGAGCAAAGGAAATGTGGAGTGGACAGTAGGAGAAAAAAGCTTCGGCAGTGTGCATTAGTAGCCCCGATTCTTCAGCCTTTCTTCTATCATCTCTTTTCCCCCTTGATTTTGGATCTGGCCACATGTCTTGTTTTTGCCAATAAAATGAGGTGGAAGTTATGATGTACAAATTCCAAACCTAGGTCTTAGGAGATCTCATAGGTTTCCACTTGTATTCTTGCACCTTGGTCATAGCTATAAAAATAATATGCTTGGGCTGGCCTAGCCCCAGGAGGACCCACACATGAAGCATTGCCAGCCCCAGCTAAGCCCAGCCTAGATGAGTCAACTCCTAGCTAGTCACAGACATGTGAGCAGGTCCAACTGAAAGCAGCAAAATTGCCCAGTTGGGTTCAGCCTAGACCAGCTGACTTTAGTTGACCAGTAGACTCATGAACTAAATAAATAAACTGCTAAAATGGTGTGGTTATTTGCTAGGCAGCATTGTTGTAGCCATAGTCAACTGATAGAGAATTCATGAATACCAACATAGTCTTGCGATGAGAACTGAGAAGTAGTCTCTGTTCATATATTCTTTGCTGTTTCATGTATGCATTTTAACTGATTTTTCAATTGCTGATTTTTATGTATTTATGTAGTACATTTTGATGGTTAACTTAGCAGTTTAGCCTATAATTTGCAAAATGTCAAGTTGGAATTGCAATGAAACTAAAGGAGGATTAGATATTATGATGCAGAAACAGATGATTTTTTTCAGTTGGCCCTGTCTTTGGGCAGAGAGTAAGGGCATTTTTTCTTACCTAAAGATAGTTGTTTAATGACAGTTGAGAACACTTTATTGTTGTTGTAATAGATATTGCTATATTTAGGTAGGGAAGAAGAGTGTAACTGATGTTGGGAAGTCAAGGAATAGGCGATGGTAGTATTTGTCATAATTTTTTGGTTAGCTACTTTTGGAACATTCTTCTGATGTGTGGGAAATGTCTTAGCTTCTGAGTCCTGTCTTTCTAAGGTTTAAACTCACTTCCTAAGTCTCCTTGGTATCTGAGACACTGTCATATGACCTCAAATCATGGGCCACCAAGTTGCCATACATCTGTAGCTACCCTGAACTGAGTATCCTCTTACCCACCAAGCCATAAAGCTGAGTGTGCACAGTAGAGCTCCATTATTGAAAGGAAGTGATATATACAATTTGACTCAAGCGGACTTGAAGGCACAAGTAAGTGCTCATATTCCCACAGCCTCTACTTTTGCTACATTTTACCCCACGTCTACAGTATCACAGAGAATTTTCTATAATCAACTGATCGAGAGAGAAAAAAACTCTGGCCTGATTACATAGTGTATAAGCACTAACTGAGAATGGACAGTTGGAGCAATGTAGCCACACTCTGGGGCAGTCCCGAAGGACAGTGGTCAAGGGAAATCCTCCAATGGGTAGAACTTCAACCAGTGTACCTGGTTCATTTTAGTTGGGAAGAGACATGGCCAGATATGAGATTATATATTGGTTCATGGCCTGTGGCCAATGGTTTGGCTGGATCATCAGGGACTTGAAAGGAACATGATTGGAAAATTGATAAGGCTTGGGAAGAGGTATGTGGATAGATCTCTCTGAATGGGCACAGATGTGAAGATATTTGCATCTTAAAGGATGACCTCAGCAGAGGAACATTTTAATAATCAGATGTCTAGGATGACCACTTCTGTGTATTCCAGTCAGCCTCTTTCCACAGCCACTCTCATCATTGGTCAATGGACTCATGAAAAAGTGGCTATGGTGGCAGGAATGGGGGTTATGGGGCTCAGTGACAAAACTTCCGTTCACCAGGGTTGATGTGGATATAGCCACTGCTAAATGCCCAATCTGCTATTGCAGAGCTCAACACTGGGCTCTTAATAAGGCACCATCTCTGGAGTGATCACCCAGTTACTCAGCGGCAGGTTAATTATGTTGGATCACTTCCAGCATGAAAGGGGCAATGCCTTCCTTTTACTAGTATAAACATTTACTTGGCTGTTGGTTTTCCTTCCCTGTCCACAAAGGTTCTCCCATCTGCAGACTTACAGAACATCTTATCCACTGTCATGGAATTCTATTTGGCATCATTTCTGGTTAAGAAATTGTTTTTCACAGTAAACAGAGTATGCCAGTAGGTTCATAATCATGAAATTCACTGATCTTGGCACATTCACCATCATCCTGAAGCAGCTGGCTTGAAAAAATAGTGGAATGGACTTTTGAAGTGTCAGCTAGATGACGACACCTTGCAGTGCTGGGACAGTGTTCTCCAAGATGTGGTATGTGCACTAAATCAATGTCCCATATGCCGTGCTGTTCCCTCCCATAGCCAGAATTCACAGGTCCAGGAATCGAGGAGTAGAAGTAAGGGTGGCTCTTTTTACTATAACCACTAGTGATCCACTCGTAAAATTTTTGCTTCCTGTCCCTGCAACCATAGGCCCTGCTGAGGTCTTAGTTCCAAAGGAAAATGGTGCCAACTGAGACAAAACAATGACTCCATTGAACTGGAATTTGAAACTGCCAGCAGGCCATTTTGGGATTCTCATGCTTCTGAATCAACAGGCAAAGAAGGAGGTCACTGTACCGGTTGGGGTGATTGATGGCAACTATTAAGTAGAATTTGGGTCACTATTACACAATGGGGGTAAGGAGAAGTATGTATAAAAGATAGGGGATTCTCTAGTTTCTTTTAGCATTCCTGGGTCCTGTGAATAGGTTAATGGGAAACTGTAATAACCTAATTCAGACATGACTGAATTGGGCTGTTATGGTTTAATTGTTGTGGGTCAAGACCCAGTAGGCAACCTGAGATGTTGGCAGAAGGTACAGCAAATATAGAATGGATGGAGGAAGAAGGTCATTATAAACATACAACTATAACCATGTGATCTGTTACAGAAAGAAGGGCTGCAATATTTATGAGTATTTCTTCCTTATTTTGATATTAACATGTTTGTATATATGTATGTATTAACCTGATATTTTTGTTTTCTTTCTTCTTTTATCCCCTTATCATTTAACATAAGATGTGTTAATAATTTCAAAATAATATGTATTATGCTATTGTTGAAGGGAGTGTTCTATAAATGCCGATCATGTCAAGCTGATTGATAAGGTTGTTCAAGTGGCCTACATAGCTGCTGATTTTCTGTCAATTATTGATTGAGATTTGTTGAAATTTCTCATTATAATTGTGAATTTGGCTATTTCTCTTTGTAGCTCTCCAAGTTTTTGATTTGTGTACCTTAAAGCTCTGTCATTATGTGCATATATATTTAGGATTGTTATGTCTTCTTGATAGGTAACCTGTTTAATCACTATAAAATGAACTTCTTTATCCTCAGTAGTATTATTTGTTTCAAAATATACTTTTTTGATATTAAAATAGAAATCCAGATTTCTTTTGCTTGGTTTATCTTTTCTCATCCCTTTATTTTATAACCCATTTGTGTTTTTATATTTTATATTTGTTTCTTTTAGGTAAGATACAGCTGTGTCTGGCTTTATAAGATCCAATTCAACAACTTCTGCCTTTAATTGAGGTGTTCAGACCATTTACGTTGAATGGGATGGTTAGTTATGTTGAGTTTAAAGCTACATACCACTTCGCTAATATGATATTTTCTAATTATCCTTCGTTCCCTTAAAAAATTCTGCCTCCTTTTGATTTTTTTAATTATTCCATTTTATTTCCCTTATTGGCTTATTAACTACAACTCTTTGTTATGTTATTTTAGTGATTGCTTTAGGGTGTATTGTGTGTATCTTTAATTTATCATTAACTTATTACTGTCTACCTGCAAGTGATAATGTGCTGCTTTATTTATAGGGTAGGAATGCACAGCAGAGTGCTTTCAGCTTCCCCCTCCTGACTTTTGTCCTATTGCTGTCATATAATTCACTTTTACATGTGTCATAAGTCGCATATTCTATTGTTTTAAGCAGTCAATAATTTTAAAAGGGATTTGAATAAAAATTATTTTCTATTTATCCAGACATTTACCACTTCCAATATCATTTATTTCTTTGTCTAGATTCTGATTTCCATCTGGTATCATCTTTCTTCTGCCCAAAGAAATTATTTTAGACACTTATTGTTGTGTAGGTCTGCTGCTGATGAATTCTTTCACCTTCTGTCTGTCTAAAAGGTCTTTATTTTCCTGTCTTCCTGAAGGATATTTTTGCTAGGCCAAGATTTCCAGTATCAGTTTTTTCTTTCCTGTATTTTAAAGATGTTGTTCATCTCTTTTCCTGCTTGCATTGTTTTCAACAAGTGATCTGCTGTCATCCCTATTTTTGTTTTTCTGTACAAATGTATCTTTTTTATTGGCTTCTTTTAAAATTTTCTCTTTATCTTGCTACATGCGGTTAAAAATATTTTTTTGGAGTTTCATTTTAGTTTCTTTTTGTGTCTTCAAGTTCACTATCATTTTATTTGCAATGCCTAAACATCAGTTCACCCAGGCCATTGCTTTCTTTTGTTTTGTTTGGTTTTGGCATAAAGACAAACTTTATTGAGCCCCTCAGCACTAGTTCTCTTTCTCCTGTACAGCCCTGGTTCCCCGGAGACGTCCAGTTGGACAGGCAGCAATGAGACCCACTCTGTGGCCAGCAGAGACATCTCTGTGGATGGTGGAAGGCTTGCCAATGTGCTGGTGGTTTCCACCTCCAAAAGGATTCTCCACAGGGTTCATGGCCACACCCTGTACTCGTGGCCAGCAGTTCCTCTTTGCCTTATATTTGTCGTAGGCCCGGCCAGCCTTCAAGATGGGTTTGTCAATTCGGCCACCTCCAGCCATCACACCAAGCACAGCTCTGTTGGCTGAGGAGACAGATAACTTTCTTGGAGCCAGAGGGCAGCTTCACACGGGTCTTCCTGGTCTCAGGGATTGGGAGATAACGGTGGCATCGTTCCCTGATGCCTGGGCCGGCTTGCCGCGATCTCCAGGCTTCTCTTCCAGGCAGCACACGATCGTACCCGCAGGCATAGTGCCCACAGGGAGCACACTGCCAATGTCGAGCTGGGCCTTCTTGCTGAAATACACACACTGGCCCGTGTGAATGCCCTTGGCGGCGATGAACAGCTCCGTCTGCTTCTTAAACCTGTACGGAACCCGGAAGCCCACTTTGGCGAGGGGTGCGCCGTGGCCCGGATAGTGGATGACATCCTTCATGATGCTCTTGTGTAGCCGTGCGGTTCAGCGAAATCCTTGACGTGCAGTCCCGCAGCGCCCTCACGGTGCTTCACGTGCGCGTGGAACACAGACCCGGTGCCCTTCCTCTGTCCACGGATCACGTGGCCCATGAGGACAGGTCCTGCTCACGAGCGTGGCCTAAAGAGGAAACGCGGCATCTGTGAGCTGCCTTATCTTCCGGGGTGGGGCCTGCATTTTTTTAAATCTTATATTTGGTAGTTTTGATTTTTATAAGTTTGATTTGGATATTTTAATATCAATAACCTCTCTTTAATTTATTGTCTGTCTTCTAGCTTCTTAAATATGTGGAATACAGTTGTCATAACCATTTTAATGGTCTTATTTACTAATTCTATCATCAGTGTTGTTTCTGGGTTTTTAGTTAATTTATTTTTATCTTTTTTTAATTATACTTTAAGTTCTGGGGTACATGTGCAGAATGTGCAGGTTTGTTACATAGCTATACACCTGTGGTGGTGGTTTGCTGCATCTGTCATCCCATCATCTACATTAGGTATTTCTCCTAATGCTATCCCTCCTGTAGCCTCCCATCCCCTGACAGGCCCTGGTGTGTGATGTTCCCCTTCCTGTGTCCATGTGTTCTCAATGTTCAACTCCCACTTAGGAATGAGAACATGCGGTGCTTGGTATTCTATTCTTGTGTTAGTTTGCTGAGAATGATGGTTTCCAGCTTCATCCATGTCCCTGCAAAGGACATGAACTCATTTTTTATGGCTGCATAGTATTCCCTGGTGTATATGTGCCACATTTTCTTTATCCAATCTATCGTCGATGGGCATTTGGGTTGATTCCAGGTCTTTGCTACTGTGAACAGTGCTTCAATAAACATGTGTACATGTGTCGTTATAATAGAATGATTTATAATCCTTTGGGTATATACCCAGTAATGAGATTGCTGAGTCAAATGGTATTTCAATTTATTAATCCTTGAGGAATCACCACACTGTCTTCCACAATGGTTGAACTAATTTACACTCTCACCAACAGTATAAAAGCATTTCTGCTTTTCCACATCCTCTCCAGCATCTGTTGTCTCCAGAATTTTTAATGATCGCCATTCTAACTGGCGTGAGATGATATCTCATTGTGGTTTTGATTTGCATTTCTCTAATTTCCAGTGATGATGAGCTTTTTTTCATTTGTTTGTTGGCTGCATAAATGTCTTCTTCTGAGAAGTGTCGGTTTATATTCTTCTCCCACTTTTTGATGGGGTTGGTTTTTTCTTGTAAATTTGTGTAAGTTCTTTGTAGATTCTGGATACTAGCCCTTTGCTGGATGGAGAGATTGCAAAAATTTTCTCTCATTGTTTAGGTTGTCTGTTCACTCTGATGATAATTTCTTTGGCTGTGCAGAAGCTCTGGAGTTTAATTAGATCCCATTTGTCTATTTTGGCTTTTGTTGCCATTACTTTTGGTGTTTTAGTCGTGAAGTCTTTGCCCATGCCTATGTCCTGAAGGGTATTGCCTAGTTTTTCTTCTAGGGTTTTTATGGTTTTAGGTCTTACGTTTAAATCTTTAATCCATCTTGAGTTAATTTTTGTATAAAGTGTATGGAAGGGATCCAGTTTGTTTTCTGCACATGGCTAGTCAATTTTCCCAACTCCATTTATTAAATAGGGAATTATTTTCCTGTTGCTTGTTTTTTTCAGGTTTGTCAAAGATCAGATGGTTGTAGATGTGTGATATTATTTCTGAGGACTCTGTTCTATTCCACTGGTCTATATATCTGTTTTTGGTACCAGTACTATGCCATTTTGATTACTGTAGCTTTGTAGTATGGTTTGAAGTCAGGTAGCATGATGCCTCTAGCTTTGATTTTTTGCTAAGGATTGTCTTGGCTATGTGGGTTCTTTTTTGGTTCCATATGAAATTTAAAGTAGTTCTTTCCAATTCTGTGAAGAAAGTCAATAGTAGCTTGATGATTTTTATCTTTTTTGTAGGTTATATTTCCTTATTTATTTGCATGCTTAGTAATTCTTATTGGGGTGTTAGACATTGAGAATATCACCTTCTTGAGTTCTGTATACTTTTCGTATCCTATGATATTTAAAATTTTTGTCTCTTAATAATTTCAACTTTTATTTTAGATTCAGGGGGTATATGTGCCGTTTTGTTATGTGGGTATATTGAGTAACACTGAGGTTTGGAGTATGAGTGATCCATCACCCAGGTAGTGAGCATAGTAACTAATAGGTAGTTTTTCAGCCTGTACCTCCTTCTCTCTCCCTTCTAGTAGTTCCCAAGGTACACTATTCCCATCTTTATGTCCATGAGTACTCAATATTTAGCTTTGACTTATAAGTAAGTACATGCTGTATTTGCTTTTCCATTCCTGTATTAATTTGCCTAGGATAATGGCTTTCAGCTGCATCTGTGTTGCAGAAAAGGATGTGATTTCATTCTTTTACGGCTGTATAATATTACCTGGTGTGTGTGTGTGTGTGTGTCTGTATACACACACACACACACACACACACACATATATATAATATGTATGTATACATATAACATTTTGTTTAACCCACCATTGATGGGCACCTAGATTGCTTCCACATTTTTGCTATTATAAATAGTGCTACAATGAACATATTAGTGCATGTGGGTTTCTTTTTTTTTAAAGACCGATTTAATTTTTAGGGTGTTATAGCAAGTAATGGGATTGCTGGGTTGAGTGGTAGTTAAGTTTCTACTATTTTGAGACATCTTCAAACTGCCTGCCACAGGTGCTAAACTAATTTACATTCCTACCAGCAGTGTATAAGCATTTTCTTTTCTCTTCAGCCTTACTAGCATCTATTATTTTTTATCTTTTTAAAAATAGCCATTCTAACTGGTGTGAAATGGTATGTCCTGGTGATTTTCATTTGCATTTCTGTTAGTGATGTTGAGCATTCTTTCATATGTTTGTTGGCTGCTTATGTATCATTTTTATTGAGAAATATCTGTTCATGTCCTTCGCCCATTTTTTAATAGGGTTCTTTCTTGTGTATTGAGTTGTTTAAGTTCCTAATAGTTTCTGAAAATTAGACCTTTGTCAGATGCGTAGTTCGTGAATGTTATTTTTTTCCTATTCTGTGGGTTGACTGTTTAGTCTGCTGATAGCTTCTTTTGCTGTGCAGAAGCTCTTTAGTTTTATTAGGTCCCACATGTCAATTTTTGTTTTTGTTGCAGTTGCTTTTGAGGACTTAAATTGCTTGCCAAGGCCAATGTCCAGAATGGTATTTCCTAGGTTTTCTCATAGGAATTTTATAGTTTGAGGTGTTCCATTTAGATCTTTAATCCGTCTTGAGTTAATTTTTGTTTATGGTGAAATGTACAGGTCTATTTTATTCTTCTGCATATGGCTAGCCTGTGATCACAGCACTGTTTATTTAATAGGGAGTCCTTTCCCCATTGCTTGTTTTTGTTGGCTCTGTAGAAACTTAGATGATTTTAGATGTGCAGCTTTATTTCTGGGTTCTATATTCTGTTCCATTGGTCTCCCTGGAATATTTTTGTGCCTTTTCTGGGGTATAGTTAAGTTACTTGGAAACAATTTGATCCTCTTCAGTTTTGCTTTTGAACTTTTGTTTAGGTGGCAAGGCTGCATTTAATCTAGGGTTAATTTTGTCCCATAACTGAGGCAAATCTTTCTGAGGCCTCTATCTGATGTTTCTGAATTAGAAGGTTATCCACTCTGGCTAGTGAAAACAGAGACTATTTCCTGTTCTTGGTTAGCTCCTAGGATTATTCCTTTTAATTCTTCCAGGTGGTTCATCTCACCAGACCTCACACTCATGTTCTCATCAGTACTTAGCTGTAGTCCTGAGGAGCATCTTCTGCAGATTTTCTAGGTCCTCTTATTGTGTAACTCTTCTCTAAGCATCTGCCCAAGGAACTTTAGCTCTCTTGGCCTCTCTTGGCTCTTAGTAAGGTCTTCTCAGCTCAGGCTAATTACTAAGCTTTTCTTGTGTTCCCTTTCTCTGTGTTGTGGCCTGGAAACTCTCTTAAGAAAATACATTGAAACAACTGTAGAGCTCACTTTATTTCTTATCTTTCCGGGATCTCTGTACTTTGTTAATTAATATACAATGTTATGGAAATAAGAACTAAACTGTGATTTTCTTCTCTTGTCCAAATTCCTGCCTAAGGGGCCTGAGGAGTCAGGCCCTACAAACCATAAAATCTCATCAGAGGAGTTTTTATTTTAACCCTATATAGCAAGGTCTGCTTTCTAACCTGAATCGTGCGTAACATCACATGATAAACAAGTGAAGAAATAAAAATATTTTAACCCCAAACATATGTCCTTGCTGTATCTTGAAATTGCCCTGCAAGTTTGTCTCTTGTGGGAAAAATCAAATTCTGTAGAGAATCTCCTTTCCCCCATTTTATTTGCTTTTTTTTTCATACCCAGGATATAATCAACTAAGAGCTAGACACCCTTTTGCCTCTGATAAGAAACATTTTACAAACTTTTCCTTCTGAAGTCCACTATCTGAGAGCTTCCTCTGCACAATAAAACTTGGTCTTTACAACCTTTTATTTTAACCTAAATATTTTCTTTCTGTTGATCCCAGGTCTTCAGGTAAACTCAACAGATTGTCAACTGGAACATTTTTAAATCTACCTATAACGTGGAAGCCTCTGCTTTGAGTTGTCCCGCCTTTCTGAACCAAACCAATGTACATCTTAAATGTACTGCTTGATGTCTCATGACTCCCCACACTGTATGAAACCAGGCTGTGCCCTGACCGCCTCAGGTACACGTTCTCAGGATCTGCTGAGGGCTGTGTCACAAGCCATGGTCTGTCATATTTAGCTCAGAATACATCTCTTCAAATATTTTATGGAGTTTGACTCTTTTCATTGATAGAAACCATTGCTTTATATATTTTGTTTGTTTTTTAGTTGTTTGCAACAGGAAGGTAAATCTGGTTCTTGTTCCTCTGTCTTGGAAAGAAGTAGAAGGCTCCCTCTGTCATGTTTTTTGAAAAGAAAAGGAAAAAGCACCCTATTCCTTTTAATATGGAAGATAAAACCATTTTCCTCTCTTTTCAATTACATTAAATGTACTCTGGGCTATAAGGGAAGTAACATGATCATTCTGTGATGGATGTAAATGTGCTGCTTTTAGCAATATTTTCTTTCATTCTTTTGCCTTATATAATGTTGAGATAAAAGATAATGTAGGGGTTGATGGTTCAGTTTGAGGGACTAGATGTTATTCAGGAAGCTAAGTTTAGATGTTTTTAGGATAAGAATTAGACAGTCCCCAAACGCTTTTCCCCTTTGAGGCACATTCTTTGATTATACTTGTATGAATGGAGTTTTCTCTTTCTGAAATTTTAAGGATGAGTGTTTCTTTATTTTAAATCATTATTTTAATCCAGATTAGTCATTTCAGTAGTCTGGTGGCAGTTTCAGTGCTCTCATGTGCTGCATAATGACGTTTCAGTCAATGACAGACCATATGTACTACAGCGATCAGAGTAATGGGCTATACTGCACTAGATGTGCAGTAGGCTATACCACTGAAATGGCTACCACACTGGTGAAATGACTAGGTTTGAGTAGGTACTCTATAATGTTTGCACAGTGACGCAAAACATTTCTCAGAAGGTATCACTATTGTTAAGCAGCACATGACTGTAGTTACTTTTGAAAGTGGTTTAGAAGCAGCATAGATTTTTGTCTGCTTATTTTTGTGGGTTATTTAAAAATATGTATTTTTTTCTAAAGCAAAGCATATTTTCCCTTGTTGGATGGAGAATATCCAAGAAACCATTAGGATTTTCATATGGTTTGGCTGTATCCCCACCCAAATCTCATCTTGAATTGTGGCTCCAATAATTCCCACATGTTATGGGAGGGACATGGTGGGAGGTAATTGAATCATGGAGGCAGGTCTTCCCACATACTGTTCTCATGGTAGTGAATAAGTCTTTCAAGATCTGATGGTTTTATAAATGGGAGTTCCCTGCACAAGCTCTCTCTTGCCTGCTGCCTTGTAAGATGTGTCTTGCTTCTTCTTCACCATCTGCCATGATTGTGAGGCCTCTCCAGCCATGCAGACCTCTAAGTCCATTAAACCTCTTTCCTTTATAAATTACCCAGTCTCAGGCATGTTTTTATTAGCAGTGTGAGAAGGGACTAATACAGTACATTGGCACCAAGTAGTGAGGCACTGCTGTAAAGATACCTGAAAATGTGGAAGTGACTTTGGAACTGGGCAACAGGCAGAAGTTGGAACAGTTCAGAAGGCTCAGAAGAAGATAGAAAAATGTGGGAAAATTTGGAACTTCCTTGAGACTTGTTGAATGGCTTTGACCAAAATGATGACAGTGATATGGACAATAAAACTCAGGCTGAGGTGGTCCCAGATGGAGATGAGGAACTTGTTAGTAATTGGAGTAACGTTCACTATTGCTATCCAAAGAGACTGGCAGCATTTTGTCCCTGCCCTAGAGATCTTCTCGAATTTGAGAGAGATGGGGTATCTGGTGGAAGAAATTTCTAAGCAGCAAAGCATTCAAGAGGTGACAGAGAAGAAAAGTTTGAAAAATTTGTAGTCTGACAATGCAGTAGAAAAGAAAAACTCATTTTCTGGGGAGAAATTTAAGCTGGCCGCAGAAATTTGTATAAGTAACGGGGAGCCAAATGCAATTCATGAAAACCGTGGGGAAAATGTCTCTAGGGCATGTCAGAGACCTTCCTGGCAGCCCCTCCCATCACAGGCCTGGAGGCCTAGGAGGAAAAAATGTTTTTTTTGGGCTGGGCCTAGGTCCCCCCTGCTCTATGCAGCCTCCAAACATGGTGCCCTGCCTCCCAGTTGTTTCAGCTCCAGCTGTGGCCAAAAGTGGCCAAAGTACAGCTCAGGCTGTTGCTTCAGAAGGTGCAAACCACAAGCCTTGGTGGACTACAAGTGGTACTGGGCCTGCGAGTACACAGAAGTCAAGAAGTGTGGTTTGGGAACCTCCACCTACATTTCAGAGGGTGTATAAAAATGCCTGGATGTCCAAGCAGAAGTTTGCTGCAGGGGCAGGGTCCTCATGGAAAACCTCTGCCAGGGCAGTGTTTAAGGGAAATGTGGAGTTGGGGCCCTCACACAGAGTTCCCACTTGGGCACTGCCTAGCAGAGCTGTGAGAAGAGGGCCACCATCCTCCAGACCACAGAATGGTAGATCCACAAACAGCCTGCACTGGGAAACAAGCAGTGTGCCTGGAAAAAAAAAAAAAAAAAAAGCCACAGACACTCAATACCAGCCTGTGAAAGCAACTAGGAGGAAAGCTGAACCCTGCAAAGCCACAGGAGCAGAGCTGCCCAAGGCTATGGGAGCCCATCTCTAACATGACCTGGTTGTGAGACATGGAGTCAAAGAAGATCATGTGGAACTTTAAGGTTTAATGACTGCCCTGTTGGATTTGGACTTTCATGGGGCCTGTAGCCCTTTTGTTTTGGACAATTTCTCCCATTTACAATGGAGGTATTTACCCAATGCCTGTACCCCCCTGTATCTAGGGAGTAACTAGCTTGCTTTTGATGTTACAGGCTCATAGGCAGAAGGGAATTCCTTATCTCAGATAAGAGTTTGGACCATGGACTTTTGAGTTAATGTTGAAATGAATTAAGTCTTTGAGGGATTCTTGGGAAGACATGATTGGTTTTGAAAAGTGAGGACATGAGATTGGGAGGGGCCAGGAGTGGAATGATTTGTGTTTGTTTGTGTCCCCACCCAAATCTCATCTTGAATTGTAGTTTTGATAATTCCCACATGCTGTGGAAGGGACCTGGTAGGAGGTAACTGAATTATGGAGGTGGGTCTTCCCCCATGCTGTTCTCATGGTATTGAGTAAGTCTCATGAGATCTGTTAGTTTTATAAGTGGGAGTTCCCCTGCACAAGCTCTCTCTTGCCTGCTGCCATGTATGACATGTCTTCCTTCCCCTTTGCCTTCCACCATGATTGTGAGGCCTCCCCAGCCATGTGGAACTGTGAGTCAATTAAATCTCTTTTCTTTGTAAATTACTCAGTCTTGGGTATGTCTTAGAAGCATGAGAACAGACTAATACATATTTGAATTCTCAATCAACAATGGAGAGGAAAAAACTATTATTATTATTGCTAGTGATGCAAGATATTTTGCTGCTAAATTTGGGTCCTTGTCTCATAACCAGGAAACATTTGGCATGCAGACACATTGAAAGGTGAGGAGGATGGAATTTACATAGCTAAAGGAAAACTCTCTACAAAAAGAGGCATACTGGATGCAGGCCTCCAACTTACAAATTATAAACCACACATGGGCTGAAGAGGCCAGCCTCCTTCCCTGCATAAGATGCAAGTTCTGGGTGGCTCCACCTAATTCCCCCAGTACATGAGGGTCTCCAGCCTATTGTGGGCATACCCAGGCAAGACCCTGTACAGGTTCCCTTATCTGTACAAAAACATCTGGTGTATATACTTGTGGGGCAGGTCCAAGATTCTCTAGTGGACCTTTCCCTGTTTGCCTAGGCATTTGGCTGTCTCTTGCCTCTATCACTAGTATTATACTGATATCATCCTAGTGTTTATTTGCACTCTATAGATTTCAAAGTGTTTGTTGTTGATGTTACTTTTTTTGAGAAAGGATCTTGCTCTGTCATCCAGTCTGGAATGCAGTGGCATGATCTCAGTTCACTGCAGCCTTCACCTCCTGGGCTCAAGCAATCCTTCCACTTCAGCCCTCCAAGTAGCTGGGACCACAGATACATGCATTATACCCAGCTAATTTTTGTGTATTTTGTAGAGATGGGGTTTCACCATGTTGCCCAGGCTGGTCTCAAACTCTTGAGCAAGAAATCCATCCAACTCAGCCTCCCAAAGTACTGGGATTACAGGTGTTAGCCATGGTGCCTGGCATGTTTTTTTTTTGTTGTTGTTTGTTTTTAATGCACTGTTTCTTCTAGTTTCTACAATTATGCTGAAATTATTTATCGTTATTCACATTGATGAACCAAAAAACTGAGAATAAGTAATTAGATGATTTGCCCAAGGTTATGTTGGGAATCAAGGAAGTTGCCCAGTTATTTTGATTTGAAATTTATTGCCCCCCTGTCTGCCTAACTGTGCCTCATGACTTTCATCTGAAACTGGAAGTCATCCTTAGAATCAAGGTAGACATGTCAAATAAGCCATATTTGGGGGTCAATCTTTTTCAAGGGGCTCATTTAAATAGACCTGGTGTCTTATTAATTGAAATTTAAATGAGTATCACCTTGAAAAGACTGCAGAATTGCTTAAGATGGATAGATTAAAGTGGATATCTATCTCTGTTCTCCACTGATGTGCAGAACTGTTAAAGTAATCACCTTCTGGAAACAAATTAAATACCTGAATACCAAGTGTTTCTTCATTAAAATTCTGCTTTATTAATCACTGGACATTTTTTTTGAATAAAGTTAGGGAATCAGGCATGTGAGAATCTGGGAATAGAGTATCCCAGCAGGGTAAGCTGAAGGCTTAAAGGCTCTATTGTGAAAATTTGAGGTGGATGTTTGGTCTGTGAAGTAAACAGCCAGGACTAGTCTGATTGAGCAGAGTGATGCAAAATATTACAAGATGAGGATTGGGTATTTATACAATACATATTTTAAAAATTCTTATGGTTTGAATGTTTGTGTCCTCTGTAAAACTCATATATTGAAGCCTAATCCCCAAGGTGATGGTATTAAGAGACAGGGCCCTTAGGAGGTGATAAGGTCATGAGGGCTCCACCTCCATATGTGGGATTAGTGCCTTTATGAAAGAGGCTTGAAGGGGCCCTTTTGCCCCTCTGCCATGTCAGGATACAGCAACAAGGCCCTATCTGTGAGGCAGAAAAGGGACCCTCACCAGACACCAAATCTGCTGGCACCTTGATATTGGATTCCCCAGTCTCCAGAACTGTGAGCAGTAACTATATACTGTTTATAAATTACCCAAAGGTATTTTGTTATAGCCCAGATGGACTAAGACAAATATATTTATACAAATTTATGAGTTTTATCTTAAATCCATTTAAAATCTCACTTCTGCCATAAAATGGACTCTTTGAGGGTTGATACTATTTTACTTACCTCTGAGAGTGGCACAAAGTAAGTTTTCAATAAATGTGAGTTGAATTAATTACTGAACTCAGCAAGATGTTGAGACATTCTTATTCAGTTTTCCATCCATCTGCTACTGGTACTAATGGTTCTGAACATTCTAAGGCTTTAGATGAAAAATAATGGTTTTTGAATTTTAGGAAAATGATGTTGGATGCTTTTTTTTTTTATTGAGACGGAGTTTCACTCATGTTACCCAGGTTGGAGTGCAATGGCGCAATCTCGGCCTCCGCGTCCTGGGTTCAGGCAATTCTCCTGCCTCAGCCTCCTGAGTAGCTGGGATTACAGGCATGCGCCACCATGCCCAGCTAATTTTTTGTATTTTTAGTAGAGACGGGGTTTCACCATGTTGACCAGGATGGTGTCTATCTTTTGACCTGGTGATCCACCTGCCTCAGCCTCCCAAAGTGCTGGGATTACAGGCTTGAGCCACCGCGCCCGGCCCTGTTGGATGCTTTTTAATCTACTGAGGCCCAGGTTATTTCTTAACAAAATTAATTAAATAATTTACTAGTGACAAATTGATGTTCAATTTCCATTTGTTGAGCCTCTACAATGTACTGTCTTTTTGCTATTGGGGATAGAAATGGGGTTCACATAAGTTTCCTCCTCTTCATTGCCTACTTTGGCAATGAAATTCCAAGGCATCCATTGCCTAGCTTTGAAAAAGATAGGTGCGGAAAATTACTGTGAAACAGAAGGAAAACTTACGGCATTGAGCTATGTAAACAGTTCTCTGGGCCCAATGGCAAAAGAGTGACTGATTCTACCTAAGAGAGAGGCACTGGGATACTTTTAAAGGAGCAGACTTGGAAGAATGAATAAGAATTTATCAGGAGAAGACCATGTGTAATTAAAAAGAAGAATACCATTTTGTGTGGAGAAGCACAAAAGTAGAAAATGTTCAGTCTGTTTAGAGAACAAGGAGTTATTTGGTGTAATGAAAACATAGGGTAGGTGGAGAATATAGGGAAATGAGTTTGGAAAGTCAGATTAGCTTCAGATTGCCAAAAGATTTGAACTTATCCTATAAATCCATTGTCTCAAAAATGAGCCAAATAGACAAAAAAGATTAAACTTCTACTCACATTCTTTTTTTTTTTTTTTCTTTTTTTTTTTTTTTTTTTTAAGACAGAGTTTCGCTCTTGTTACCCAGGCTGGAGTGCAATGGCGCGATCTCGGCTCACTGCAACCTCCGTCTCCTGGGCTCAAGCAATTCTCCTGCCTCAGCCTCCCGAGTAGCTGGGACTACAGGCGTGCGCCACCGTGCCCAGCTAATTTTTGTATTTTTAGTAGAGACGGGGTTTCACCATGTTGACCAGGATAGTCTCGATCTCTTGACCTCGTGATCCACCCGTCTCAGCCTCCCAAAGTGCTGGGATCATTTTTTAAAAATTAAAAGTAAGAATAACATTACTATACTTTACTGAATGTTTTGTGATGTACTTATTTTCTCTTCTTCCAGGTTTTCAATAATTGGTCTATGTCTTATGGTTATTGTTGGCCAGGCAGTGTTTCTGACAAAGTTGTTGCTACCTGCACGTGCACATAGAAACTTACAGAATGATGGTATGCATCTTGGAAGAGTACTCAGAAGCACTCTCTCAAGATATGCTGTATCACCAATACTCATGATGGAATGGAGTAGGATATTGCATAAAAAAACAAGAACACTGACAATACTACGTCTAAAAGTTATTCCTAAGGGCCAGAAGCTGAGTGTTTCTGGATTGCTTATTTATATTCTTTGCATTTTCCTTCTTAATATATGTAACAGATCTTTCAATCAATGTAAGACAGAAATTCTAAGTGCTAAGAATCCGTTGTTCTACAATTAAATTGGCATTATTCTTCATTTCTTAGTCATGCATAAATATACTGTTGTAAATATATGGCTTCTTAGATTAGGTGAAATACAGTAGATAATTGGACAGTGTGCCTTGACCCCATCTAGATGTGAGACAGCTATGTGTTGCATATAGTACATGAGATAACTTGAAGAAAGAAAGGAAATCCCAAACATAAACGGTTGATTGGTATGGACTTATTTGTTCGTTTTCTGCAGGCATATTGTGGAGCATCACAGCTTGTATGTGCCTGGTTATATTGATCACTCCTCACAAAATAGACAAGTGCTTTCAAAAGATTTGTACACAGAAACCATAAATTGAAGGTGATGTAAATAATGCAAATACAAATGAGCAACTAGACAATGGTACAGCTTAAAACTTCCACTTGTAGTTCAAATTCTTCTTCAGACCCACTCTCACGTAAGAAAAATGGTGTAATCAGAGTTGACAAAAGTTAGCCTAATACGTTTGAAATTATGTAGAAGACTATTTAAAACATTAATTTACATCCACTATAATTGACAATCATCTGTTTCTTAAGTGTGCTTAATGAGATGTTAGCTATTGATTGAGATACATTGATGCACCTTATAAATAAGTGAATATTATCAAAGAGCCTGCTTTAACAATCAGCTGATAGGTATATGCAATCAACTTTATAAACAAAGACAGGGTAGGCAATTTACAAAACAAGAAACAAATTGGCTATAAACATAAAAATGTACTAATTAAAAAGAATTTTTTTGAGGTGAGGTCTCCTTCTGTCATCCAGGCTGTAGTGCAGTGGTGTGATCATAGCTCACTGCAACCTGGAACTCCTAGGCTCAAGTGATCCTTGCACTTCAGCCTCCTGAGTAGCTGGGACTACAGGCATAAACCACCACACCACCACACCGAGCTTGCCATAGTTTATTAGGAAAGTTTATGCATTTGTCTCTCCAACTAAACTGTGCCCATCCGGAGGAGGGTGATTCATTTTTGCAACCTTTAGCTGCCACAGTGCCCGCTATTCAGGGGGGTTGAGGAAATGTCACATAAATAAGGTTCTGGAATAGATAACTTACAGTTTTTAATATCAGTGGATTGTTCATTTTCATTTAGCCTTGTGATGCTCAGTTTTATGTGTCAACTTGGCTAGGTGATAGTATTCAGTTTTATTCAATCAAATGTTAATCTAAGAGTTTCAGAGAGGATATTTTGTGGATGTGATTAAAGTCCATAATCAGTTGACTTTATATAAAGGAGATTATCTTAGATAATTTGGGTGGCCTAAGCTAATCAGATAAAAGGCCTTAAAATTAGAACTGAGGGGCTGGGCGTGGTGGCTCATGCCTGTAATCCCAGTAAGCTGGGAGGCCAAGGTGGGCGGATCACCTGAGGTCAGGAGTTCAAGACCACCTGGCCAACATGGCAAAACCCCTTTTCTGCTAAAATACAAAATATTAGCCAGGTGTCATGGTGGATGCCTTTAATCCCAGCTACTCAGGAGGGGAAGGCAGGAGAATTGCTTGAACCTGGGAGTCAGAGTTTGCAGTGAGCTGAGATTGTGCCACTGCACTCCATCCTGGGCAACAGAGCAAGACTCTGTCTCAAAAAAAAAAAAAAGAAAGAAAAAATAGAACAGAGGTTTCCCTGAGGAAAAGGAAATTCTGCCTATGGAGTACACTATCTGCTTTAGCCTGATAATTTCTAACCTGCCTTTCCTGATGACCTGTGCTATGGATTTCTGGCTTGCCTAGCCAGCTCCTACAAATCACATAGCTAATTCCTTGAAATAAATCTTTTATATATACACACACACACACCCCAGAGTTCACTGGAGAAACAACCAGTAGGAGATTGTATATTCTGGTGGTTTGTGCGCTGGACCCTGACTGATACAAGCCCCTTGCTAGTAATATAGTTACCACTTACTAAGTACTTGTTATCTGCCTGGTCTTGTGATTAGTGCTTTGTATTCATTATCTCAGTTCTTGAAAGAATGCTTAAAAGTTGAGATTATAATCCCTGTTCTGCAGTGGAGGTAAATGAAGTTTAGAGCCAGTCAGAAGATTTTCTAAGGCTTCAGTTAGGTGTCGGAATCAGGATTCAAATCCAAGTTGGTCTAATTCCAACTCTTGGTCTTAACTTTTATGCTACTGTGCCATGGGAGTTTAATGTTACAGGGTAAATTATTTTATCTAAATTTAAATCCTTTCCATTCATGTGTTTGTTTTTATAGTTTCCAGAACAGAAGAGACTGATTCACAACTGGACCAAGTCTCCAGCCCCTTCCTTTGGGCAGAGTACTTGCCACTTTGAAGTGGTGACATTCCAGTCAATCTGTCCTTAGCAGGGAAAATATTCCTACGTGTCTCCCTGAGTTATTTAGATTTTTTGGTATTTAGGTCGTGTCCAGTTCAAATTAATCAAGAAGATGACATACCTAATATACCTAAGTCCACTCAATAATTAATCAAGGTAACTGTATATACTGTGTTAATGACAAATAATGCCTTCAAAAATGCATTGTTCTTCTCAGATATACTCATACTTTCACAGGTCTAATGTGTTCACACACACACACACACACACACACAAACACACACACACACACACACACACACAGTACCTTTAAACCAGAGTGGCAAATTATCTTTCTGTACTGACTTATACTAGAAAAGAGTCTTGCATTGGTGGATAGTGTGGGTTGACAAAAAGGTGACCTTGGGTTGACAAAAGATGATTTAGAATGTTTCTAACTAGAGGTCTTAAATTTTTTTTTTTTGCCGCAGGGCCTCACTCCATCACCCAGGCTGGAGTGTAGTGGCACCATGTCAACTCACTGAAACCTCTGATTCCCAGGTTCAGCTGGTTCTCCTGCCACAGCCTCCCGAGTAGCTGGGACTACAGGCACGTACCACCGTGCCTGGCTAATTTTTGCATTTTTTGGTCAAGACAGGGTTTTACCGTGTTGCAAAAGCTGGTCTCAAACTTCTGGCCTCAAGTGATTTGCCCATTTTGGCCTCTCAGAGTGCTGGGATTGTAGGTGTGAGCCACCATGCCCAACCTCTAACTAGATGTCTTCAGACATCTAAATTTGTTGGCCTCAATTTACACTCATTACAAAGTGAGGAGATGAAGTGAGCTTATCTGTGAAGTCCCTTGTAGCTCTAAGATTTTCTGTTACTATTTTAATTTAAAAATTTCAGTAGTGTTCATCATCTTGCCTCCTATTTCAGAGATACCCTATCCCCCACAAAAAAGTACCTATCTTTTTACAAGGGTTTTTTATGGGATTTACCAAACCGTTCTGTTGGCGTTCTATCATTCTTCCCCACTAAGTCTTGTCTTCTCTAAATGGGAAAGAGATGAGGATACCGTTGTTTTTTAAAAATATTTTGTTTATTTATGTATTCATTGAGACAGGGTCTCACTCTGTTGCTCAGGCTGAAGTGCAGAGGTGCAATCTTAGCTTGCTGTAATCAGAAAAGAGCTGGCTTTTTACTAATGGATTGCATAAAAATTGTGGTTTTCACTATAGAAAACCATTCCATTTTCACTATAGAAAAACATTCCTATTTATTCAGCTATGAAAAATACTGTGTGGTAACAGAAACAGTGTGCTTTTTAATAAAACACTCCACAGTTTATGTTTGTATAAACTGATGAATATTAGACCCTCTTAGAGAATCTATGCAGAGAGTAAAAGGTATGAAGGGATTAAATAGGACTCTGAAGTCCTATTTTCTAGCTGAAGACAAATAAAGCTTAGTGAAAGGAAGCTAAGTATGCATGCAACAATCATAACCAGAAACAGCAGTCAGTAGCTGCAAAGGTTGCTACCATTTAAGCAGAAATTCTTTTCAGATTAAGTGTGTTTTGCACCTGCTTTGTTGACTGAGATACATGGCCACAGTGACCGTACTTTTGAAACTTAGTCTCACACAAAGTCTGATCAAGGGTCAGATTGTAAAATCAGGACCACCCCAGATAACCTAGGACAAATTATCTCTCAATCATCACTTGATGGTATCCCTACCCCATGGCATCTTTGACACCATCCCTAACAGAAATAGGAGAAGACACAGGAAGAGATGAGAGTTGGCTCTCCGTCACGCCATTGCACTCCAGCAGCCTAAGCAACAAGAGTGAAACTCCGCCTTAAGAAAAAAAAAAGTTGGCTTTCCATATCCTTGGGTTCTGCATATGTGGATTTAACCAGTTGCCAATAGAAAATATTTTTAAAAAGGATGATTGTGTCTGTGCTGAACATGTACTGATTTTTGTCATTATTCCCTAAACAAATATGAATTTACATAGCATTTACATTGTATTCAATTTTGTAAGTAATCTAGAGATGATTTAAAGTATATGGGACAATGTGTGTAGCTTATATGCAAATAGTATGCCATTTTATATTGGGGACTTGAGCATTCAAGGATTTTGGTAACCATGAGGGGAGGAGATGCCCCAGCACCAATCCTTCACAGATATCGAGAAACAACTTGCTTTATGTACAGGAGGGTCATCAAGCCTAGAGGATTCCTGAAGGCTATTCTGATCAAAATGTTCTTAGAATGTTAATAGATATTATATGCCTGGATGGTTTGAAATATCCTGGGATGGACAATTTCGTCTCTAATGACTGGGAGGCTTAATCCTAACAAGCATTATGAATTTTATTGAGGCCAATATGGTGTTCAGTGTTTCCAAAACGTTTGACCAGGAGCATTTCAAAGAGAAGTGCATACCTTGGAAAACTACTTATGCACTCATCTCTTCTCTTTTTTGCCCATATAGGTAAATATATATATATACACACACACACATATATATGTATATGTATATATATGTGTGTATATATATATGTATATATATATATACCTACACACATTAGTGAAATGAAAGTCAGCTCCAAAGGTAGCTTTGAAGGAGAAATAGGAGGAGCTTATATTTTACTGACTAGCTACCATGCATTCATATTTAGTATCTCATTTAATCTTCATAGCATGTCTTGAACACAAGAAGCAAATAGAATAAAATGGTTAAGTAAGCTGTCCAAAGTTGCATAGTTAGGGAGTGTTGCAGCCTTGTGTGTGTGTGTGTGTGTGTGTGTGTGTGTGTGTGTGTGTGTATGTACACGTGTGTATGTGTGTGTTGTGAGAGGGAGAGAAAAAAGAGAGCTAAATTCAGCAAATATTAATTTGGCACCTATTCTATGTTATGTTGCTATTCTAAGAAGAAGAAGATATTTAGATGTCTCTGAATTCTGAGAGTTTATAATCTAGTAGGGAAGATATAGTATAGACAAGTATTCACGTAAGGCAGATTGTGGTAAATGCATACAGTACTTTATTAGAGATAATTATTAATGGGATCAAGCAAGGGGAAAGGGCAAAGACAGTGTCTTAAAATGGGAATACTTCAGGGATTAGCTCTTGGAGGTTTTCCATTCTCTCTCTGTACTCATTTATTTGTTGGTTTCCTCTGGTCCTATGACTTTAAATATCATCTTAAGCTAAAGACTGACATATGAATTCTTCCATTCCCTCTCCTGAAATGAAGATTACTATATCCAATGGCCTACTTAACGTTTCCTCTTGGATGTTTAATAGACATCTTAAACTCAATTTGTACAACTGAACTCCTAATACCTCCACTCCCACGCCACACCCTCTAAACCTGTACCACCTGCACTCTTGCCTAATGCAGATGATGGCCACCTCAGTCCTTTGATATACTCAGTCCAAAACCTTGGAGTCATTCTTGACTACTCTTATGTACATTCTACATCAAATCACTAAATTCTATTGGGTCTCCCTTCAAATTATACACAGAATCGCACCTCTTTTCACCACTGCTGCTACTGCCATTGTACACCACCCTAACACCAATATTCCTTTCTTTTCGAGACAGAGTATCTCACTGTAGCCCAGGCTAGAGTGCTGTGGCACAGTCTTAGCTCACTGCAACCTCTGCCTCCTGGGTTCAAGCAATTCTCTTGCTTCAGCCTCCCAAGTAGCTGGGAATACAGGTGTACGCCATCAGTGCCAGCTAATTTTTATATTTTTGGTAGAGATGGGGTTTCACTGTGTTGGCCAGGCTGGTCTTGAACTCCTGACCTAAGTGATCCACCCACCTTGGCCTCCTAAAGTACTGGGATTACAGGCATGAGCCACCGCACCAGGCCCAACAACATTTCTTGCCTAGATTATTGTAGTAGCCTTTCACCTGATCTCCTCATTCATTCCCTTGCCCACCAAGCTTACAACACAGCCTCTAGGGTAATACACTTAAAACTTCATCAGATCATGTCACTCTTAAGCAAAACTTTGCAATGGCTTCCCATTTTACTCACAATAAAAGCCAAAGTCCTTAAAATGGTCTACATAGTCCTGTTCCCTCTTTGTTTTCATCTCTTCCTTCTCCTCTTCTTCCTCCCTAGCCCCTAATTCCCCGTCCTCTTCTTCCTCCCCCCTCCTCCTCCCCATTCTTCTTCTTTTGCTTTTTTCCTCTTTTTTCTTTTTGAGAGACAAGGTCTCTCCCTGTCACTATCATCAGGATGGAGTGCAGTGATACTACCATAGCTCACTGCAGTCTCCAACTCCAGGACTCAAGCAATTCTCTCACCTCAGCCTCCGGAGTAGCTAGAACTCTTGAACTCCTGGCCTCAAGCAATCCTCCCACCTAGGCCTTCCAAAGTACTGGGGTTATAGTCAGCAGCCACCATGCCAGTCTCTTTCTGCTATTCTAATGGCTCATGCTGTTCAAGCCACTAAGCTTCCTCCAGTTCCTTGAGTATTTTATGGCATGCTCTGTCTTCAGGGCCTTTCCACTGGCTGCTCTTTCTATCCAGATCTCCATTCTTCCAAATATCTTCATTGATCACTTCATCTCTTCAATGTTTTTGCTCCAATGCCATTTTCTCAAAGAAACTTACCCTTGATTCTCTATTTAAAATTATAATTGTTTTGTGTTCCACATTAACAATCCCCCTTATTCTCTTCTAATTTTCCCATGACATTCATCATCTTCTAACATATAATACAATATTGAGGGAAGGTGTTCTCTTTCCAGGTCTACAAGGGGGTGTAGTTTTAAGGGCAAGAACTTCCCAGCGTCATGCCCTCCTCCCATCTCTCTCCATCTGGGAGATTTAACTGCCTCTGTTTTAATTTTCACAGGCAAGGAAAAAATCAAAAAGTCAATCACTCCAGTGGAAGTTCTAAGGAACTCCTTTCATTGGCCAGGGGTCTAGGAGAAGGTGGGGGTTCCTCCCAGGTTGAAAGTCCCCTTCTTCCACACCCCTTTGGACTCCATGTTTGGATCCCCTTCCACTCTTGTGGAAGCTGTTTTCCTCTCTCCTGGATTTTCCCTCTGGAGTCCCCTTCCACACTCTCTCATGGAAGCCTGTCTTCCCTTCCTAAACTCCATCTCTCTCTCTATTCCCTTCCACTCAGGGTGGACACTGCTTTCCTCTCCTGGTTTCCTTCTTTCTGGATTCTCTCACTCAGTGTGAGAGTTAGCTGTTTCTTTCTCTTCCTTCTCCTGTTTCTCTTTCTCTACTTAAATAAATCACTTTCTACAAACACTTTGGAGTCTGGCATTTACTGCGCACTGCACCATGTTTTCCTCTCCCATTCTTGGGGGGAGTGATAGACCAAGAACCTGGAGAAACGTCCTCAGGGGAACTGAGGGCTCCCCTGAATCCCTGAACCCCAGCAATATGCTTGGCTATTGAGTATATTGTTTGTTTATTGATCCCCACCACTCATTTACTACTGTTGTCTAGAATGTAAACTCGCTGAGCTCAGAGATCCTTATGTGTGCCTAGCACTGCAGAATGAAGGAAGGAAGAGAAAGTCTTTCTGACAGAAGGGATCTGGAAAGGCCTCATGGAGAAACAAGATTTCACTTTAATAGCCTTCAGGGTCTTGGTGGTGCAAAGTCATACTGGTCAAATTTGGGAGACATGGTGCATTAATTTGCTAGAGCTGCAATAAGTTATCACAGACGGATGGCTTGAACAATAGAAATTTATTTTCTCACAATTCCAGAGGCTGGAAGTCTGAATTCAAAGTGTTGGTGGGATTGGTTTATTCTGAGGTGAAGTCTTTCTCCTTGGCTTGTAAACAGCCCACTTTTCACTATGTCCTCATATGGTCTTCCCTGTGTTCATTTCTGTGCCATAATCTCCTCTTCTTATAAGGAAACTAGTCATATTAGGTTAGGGCTCACCCTAATGAACTCGGTTTAACTTAATTATCTTTTAAAAAATACTCTCTCCAAATATAGTTACATTCTGAGATACTGGGGGTTATGAGTTTAACATAGAAACTTGGGGCGACCAACGCAGCTCAGAATACACCATGCATCATTGGGCCTGTGTCTGTGGCTCTGCCTCTGGCTGCTTTGACTCAGCCACTCCTACCTGGGATTTTTTTCTTTTTTTTAAGTATGAACCTTTTGATGACAATTCGACTTTGCCTCCCAATACAAGAAACTGTAAAACTTTCAACTCTTAAAATGTGACAAAACAACCCAAGTGTCCATCAACAGATGAGTGGATAAACAAAATGTGGTGTATACATACAATATTATTCAGCCATTAAAAGGAATGATGTCCTAGTATGTGTTACAACATGGAGGAACCTTGAAAACACTATGCTAAGTGAAATAAGGCAGACCTAGAAGGACAAATATTGTATGATTCCATGCTTATACTTAGAATAGGAACATTCACAGAGACGAAAAGTTGAATGGTGGTTACCAGGAGCTGGGGAAAATGGAAGCAGGGGGAGTTATTTTTAGTAGGTAAAGCATTTCTGTTTAGGATGACAATTCTGGAACTAGATGGTGATGGTTACACAATACTGTACACATTGAATTGTATACTTACAAATGGTTAAAATGATAAAAAAAAGTTGCTGAGTAACATACAAGGAGACAACCTTATTCTTGAGTCTCTCTCTGAAGTGTGGGGTATGCATATGGTGAGGGTGAATCCTCAAATGTCCCAAAGATGGGACAAGGAATGTGGCAGAGAATAGGACAAGGCCTCAGCATCTCAGGGCATTTAAAATTCATGTAAAGGGCATTTCAGGAAGGGCCAGTAGTCCCTATAAGCCAAGTGCTGTCCAGTTTAAGAGAATTAACTTGTATCTTGAGTGATCTATACCTCAAATTCCCAGGTTAACCTTTGTAAGTTTAGGATGTTGAAGACAGAATTTCTGAGCCATTGTGTAGTTTTTTCTTAGTCCCTAACAATCCAAGAAAGTCTCTCAAGTTTTCAATACTTTTTCTTAGCACTCCTAGAAATATATGTTATATTTAATATAATGAAACTCTTTTGCAAGGATGATTATGGATAAAGGGATTGATATCCTCTGAAAGGCTAATGTAGTTATAAAGAACTTTTAAAACCTTTATTTAAAATGAAATTGTTATGAATATAATATATTAGAAATCCTCTTATCTAGTGTAGCTGAGAGTTGTAGTTGGTTGATAGATTGAAAAAGGTGGTGAAAGCCAGGATTATAAAAGTGATAACATGCATATCTTAAACTTTTTAACTTAAAATACACAAATGAACATTCATTCATCAATCTTTTGATACAAAAGCACGGCTTTTCATTGAGTGTGGATTTGCTGATTGGAGTTCTGTTTGATATTTCTTTTCTAAAGGATACTCATAATTCCAAAATGCAATTTCATTGTGTTTAAAGTGGAGGAAGAAATCAAAATTTTTCATGAAGCAATATGGAAACCTTCTAAATTTTTATGATCTGATTTCACCTAACTTAGCTAATTTTTTCAACTTGCCTTTATGAAGTCTTTCCAAATATTCAAGTTAGTTTCATAGAAATAACCCTCTTTCTCTTCATACTCATATTTCAGTATTTTATTAACATATAATTAAGATAAGTACAATTGGCATGGCAGGTGGGGAGACAAATGCAATGAACTTACTGGTAAATATGTGGAAAGCCTGCTGATCTGAGCATTCAGATGCTGTGGGCATCAGCCAGGAAGGTTTAGAAAGGGGGTGGAGAGGATTCATTCACTTGGCCAGTTTGCTGAGTGGACATTGGCATTTATACTGTATATCCTCCTAAAATCCATATAACACTGAAATGAACAAAGTAAAACGTCTTCCATAATAGATGGGTTGGGGACAGAGGAAGGGATGTGTATTGAACAGGATCAAGAGCTCTGTTTAGATATGTTTATATGATATACTTTCACATGGCTAACGTAAGCTACGTATACCCAAATGGGACATGAAATTGTCCTGATTCATGAAAATAGTCCCAAAGCAAAGTCTACCATGGGCTCCCTGTGAACAGAGACTGGATTTACTTAGGCAACACTAAGATTCTTAAGCATAGATATGTGGACAGTGGGAGGATCTTCTTCTTTCTCCTTCCTTCTTCCTTCTTTTCTCTTCCTCTTCTTCAGGATGTTTCCCTCCCTCCCTCCCTCCCTCCCTCTCTTCCTTCCTTCTTCTCCTCCCTCTCCTCCTCCTCCTCTTTCTTCCTCCTCCTCCTCCTTACTTCTTCTTCCTCCTTCTCCTTATTTCTTTTTCTTCCTCTTCTTATTCTCCTCCTCCTCTTCTTCTTCATCTTCTTCTTCTTCCTCTTCCTCTTCTTTTCTTCTTCTTTCTTCTTTTCAACATGGGATCTTGCTATTTTTTTTCAAGCTAGATTTGAATTCCTCTGCTCAAGTGATCCTTCTGCCTCACCCTTCCAAGTACCTGGGACTACAGGCCCCTTCCAAGTACCTGGGACTACAGGCATTAGCCTCTGTGCCTGGCTGTTTTTTCTCCACCTTGGAGTGAAAAAGGACTTATCACACATGGAAGGCAATGTGCCTTTGACAATGTAGATGTGACAGTTGCCCTAGAAACTTCTAAGGTTCCAAGGTAGAATTAGGCCTGTGTGATTAGGCTTATGGATCAAGGATGCAGCGCTGACCTTTTAGCATCCTGACATCTTTTTTCTCTTTTCCTCTTTGGCTACTTGCCTTGACAAGAATTTTAGCCTTAGCATATGATTGATTGTCCTAGCTTAGCTAGTCAAGCTGATGAAGGGGTAATTTTTACCACCAGCCAGAAGGATGAACTTCTTCCTAAGATCTGCTGAGTCTCAGCAACTCAGAGCCACATGAAATTCACAGTTTTGAGCCTGGAGTGGAGGCAACTCTCTCAACACTGGGCCTCCTGGATTCAGCAGCTCAATGGGAGTTTCTTAAATGCATTGTTAGGGTATTGATAGAACTGAGGAGCTGGCGAGACTCATCTCTCACAAAATTTGGCCTAAGAGTAAGATCTAGTATTGAAGTGTTGTGATCTCTTGTTCCAGGCAAGGAATCCATACAACAAAACAATTAATCCCCCTGTTTAAAACTAGGAGAGTGGGGGCATTCTAAACACTTAGTAAAAGGCAGGGGGAGAATGGTTCCTCATAAATCATCCTTGCTGTCTTGTCCCTGTGGTCATAGAATCACAGTAAAAATTACTGATGGTTTCACAGCTTCATCTCCTTCCCACTTTATGAACTTAAGATGAATATACACTTCCTATAAAACAAATGTGGTTTTCTATTGTTCTGTGAAAGGTCATAGAGGCTTTATACAAGCACAGAAAAAACACATTTCACTCACTCAATATTTTGTATAATAGTAACAGTACAAAAGACACACAGGAACACTCACAGTTTTGCAAACCAAGAAGAAAATGTCACAGCCATTGACTGTCATATATGAACATAGTATTTGGCATGTAGCAGGCCGACAAAGCTGCAGCATCTACACAGTCATTTACACACAGGGCTTGGTGTAGCACAACTTCTCTAGGTTAAAATTAATTCCAATTCAACCTACACTGATGTTGATAATTATTCATATCCTTATTGATGGCAAGCGGATAAAAACCTCTAATTTCCAACTGGAAGGGTTGTCTCAAAACGCTGAGTTGACCAGATGTTTAAAATAGCTAGGGGCCTTTCCAGCTAGCACAGGGAAGATGGCACAAGGAAGATAGATATGTGGGACAAATTATCTTAGGAAAGCCAGTTGGCCTAAGACTTGCTGACTGCATAAGCTCCAACAGAAGAAGCAACAGAACTGCTTAAGGGTCAGGTCCAATAGCGATTTGCTGGTTCTTCAGTTTATTATTTCTTTCTTTAAATTTTCGAGATGAAGCTGTTTAAGAAATATGAGTATGCCTAAGTTAACAAAAAGGTTGAAAATGTTGAATATTTTCAAGACAGCAATATTTTAAAGTCCTATTACTGTTAGAATAAAAATATAGAGGGCATTGTTGAGACTATTTTATAGAGGACGTTTCTAAAACGGAATGAAATTTTAGACCTGCCATCTTGAATTGGGATACAAAACTCAAATGCCTCCGGAGCCAGTCCAGTGTCACGGATTAGTGAAACTGACTAGAAGTCAAGTAATAGGAAGTGGTAGGAACCAAGGAAAGCAAGGGTTGCTGCTCTGTTGGGAGTGCAATGGATGCTACCCAGCAACAGCTGATTGTTGCCAGGACAGAATGCAGGCCCACTGCAATCCAATCTTGTGATTTTTAACAGGAAATGCATACTCTAAAGAGAAATCTTGATTTTCATGTAAAATCCTCTTAGATATAAATATTAGCAGCCAAATCAAAATATTAAAAGAAAGTTATAAGACAAACAGAACACATCTATGAATGAAATTTAGTCTGATGACCTACTGATAAATGCTCTAACAAGTTTTGGAGTAACATTCATGGTCATTAATCCAGTGATGTATGATCTTCTTAAACTTTTTTATCTTCACCATTAAAAATTAATACAAACCTTTTATTTGCATACTCTTCCTGCCACTAGTCTTTCCAAATTGTCTCCCAGACAGCTGCAAAGAACCTATGTCACCCCCATTCCAACAGTTCTAAAACCTATGATTCCTTAGTGCCTGCAAGAGACTTTTCCGCATATACAATGACCTTTTCAATTTGCATCTAACCTACTTTTCTGAATTGATCTCTAGACAGTGCTGCCTTGCATCCCTGTGTTCCAGTCATACCAGATTACACCTCATTTCCCCAAACCGGAATGCATTACACACTTATGTGACTTTGCTAATGCTGTTCCCTTCTCCTGAAATGCTTTTTCTCCCTATTTCTTGTCAACTCCCAACTCAAATACTTCCTGCTCTTTTTAGTCTTCTTAGATTTATCCATCCTCAGGAAGTTTGGTTATTCTGTGCTCCTATTAATGAAATGTATACTTTACTAGGGAACTTATGAAATTGTAGTATACTGATTTGTTTTTGTGTCTGTATTTTCAGACAGGTGGTGAGCACACTGAATGATATATCCTCAACTCTTATAATTGTAGGTATTTTTTTTATTAACTCAAATTTAATACAATACTATATAAAAAGAAATTAATATGTTATATATTTAATCCAACTGATGGATTCCCAGAAGATTGTTAATAAATCAAAGTTAATAAATTGAATCAGACTTTTATACTAGGAAACTTATCTGAAATAATTATTTTGTAAAAAGAAGAATGCATTTGAAATTCCTAGGGCTGATCACAGGTGTACCTATTTATACATTGTGATTTGAGGGGACAGTAAAACTCCCTGTATTTTAGTTCTGTCTAACATAGTGCCTGAGGGACTTCATTACTCCTTAAGTCTGCCCTGTTCAGCATGTTAGCCACTAACCACACATGGTCACTTAAAATTAATAAAAATTTAATAAAATTTAAAACTTGTCAACATTCTTCAATCACGCTTGCCACATTTCAAGTGTCCAGTAGCCACATGGGCTAGTGGTGATCATATTGGACAGAAGAGATATAGAATATTTCTACCTCAACAGAAATTTCTATTGAAGGGCAATGCTCTAAGAGATTTCATCAAGAAATAGGAATTACAATAGGAGAAAAAGCAATTTATCTTCTGGTAAAGATAGTAAGTTAGCTGGTAATCACTCCCAGGTAATAGTCTGTATCAGGAGTCAGTAAAGTACAACCCATAGGCCAAGTCTGACCCTCAACCAGTTTTGTACGTGAAGTTTTATTGGAGCACAGTCACAGCCTCTTAATTAACTTATTGTCTGTGGCTGCTTTTGAGTTACAATGGCAGAATTGAGGAGTTGAGATGAAGATTATATTGTCTACAAGCCAAAAATTTATCAAGCTTTAAGGAAAAGTTTGCTGCTCTTGGTTTATATAATGGATGCCATATTTATTTTTCCACTAAATTAAAAAAATTGGGAATAGGGACTCTGATGAGTTTAGAAAAAAGGAGAAAGAATGTAGGGAGGCCTCTTAATGAGTGACATTAAGGAACTAAAGATGAACATTTCCAAGGTTTACTTTGATTGGCTTGGAAATACCAATAATGACTTCTCAATATTGAAGGTAAATAACAGGATGATAATTTAGGAAAATTTCACCCTTTAAATTTCTGTGTCATATAGAGAAACATGTTTAATTTATCTGACTAAATCATCAAAGTCTTTGGGAAATTCTGGGATTAATAAATATTTGTTAGATGAATGAATGAATCTGTCAAATGAGGAATTAAAACAAAATGATCGCCAAGATGTCATCTGGTGAACAGATTTATCTTGGTTGGAAATTTTACCTGCTAGATTTTTTTTTTTTAAAAACACAAGATATATCTGAATAAAGATCCAATTCCTGCTCTCTGAGACCATCCTTGGCAATGCTGAGGTAGACAGATATCTCCAGGTTAAGTACATGCAAATCACATGAACGAATCCAGAAACAGATAAAGAGGTATCAACAAGCACACTGCTGATGGGTGGGTACATTTTAGAGGTGAGATGTAAGAATAGCCAGAGATTTTCACGTTTAGATTTTATACAGTGAAGTGCAAAGGTTAGAACACTTCCTAAGCAACCCACGGGACAGAGAAGGAGCTGCTTCTTCATTTTGAGTTGCTGCTTGTGTGAGGGTCTGTGGTAATAACGAAGTGCCAAGTGAAGTGGGAGATGCTCTCTCTCTGTCCTCAAAGCAGAAGGAGTCTTGGTGATGCAGGATACTTTCTTGACTCCTTTGTGAGATTCTTGACAGGGATAGCCTGTTTATTCAGCCCGCCCTGCTCAACCCCTCGTCGAAGGGACCATATGAGTGAATGAATGTGGGAACCGGAGTAAGCAAGTGCAGGAACTGGCTGGCTGCTTTAGTGCCAGCAGGAGCAAACTCCATGCATGTGCTGTGGCAACATCCAGGTGGGGGTGCCTGAAACTCCAAGACCCCAGTAGTCATGTTACAATGCTCTCTTAGCTCAGTAGGCTCTTTGAATTCAGGATGCACCAAGTGTGGGTACCCAAAAAGGCTGTCACACTGGCCCTTTGCCCTTGCTGGTGGACAGCTGTTGCCCCACGTGAGGAGGCAAAGAGCCTCAGTGGGCAAAGGGCCAGTGTGACAGCCTTTTTGGGTACCCACACTTAGTGCATCCTGAATTCTTGCCTGGTGCTCAAAAGAAATGCAGTCACACAGATGAATTGAAGGATTGTGAATGCAGAGAATTATGTTGAGTGATGAAAGTGGCTTTCAGCAGAGAAGGGAGCTGGAAAGGGGATGGGAATGGCAGATTGCTCTCCCCTGAAGTCAAGCCACCTTTCTGACTCTCTCTTCCAAAGTCAAGTTGCCTCATTCTGGGGTCCAGCCACCATCTTTGAAGTCAAGTTGCCTCTCCCTGATGTCTAGATTCTTCTCATCTCTACCAGCTGAGTCTGGGGTCTTTATAGGCACAGGATTGGGGGCAGGGGTGGGCCACAGGTAGTTTTGGAAAAGGCAACACTCGATTGGTAAGGACACTATTTAGAAGGAACCAATCAGGAGAGAGCGGGCACACAGGGATGGAAGTTCTCACTTGGGGCCACTGGATATCAGGCTTTTTGGCTCAAAGGTGGGGTTCTGCCAGGGACCTGCCCCTGTCTGCCTAGAGATTGTCTGCTACTTGTTTATATCATTGGCAGATTCTTTGGACTGATGCAACGTGACAACCAGATATGGGGCTCAAATTCTCATTTTCCTAGTAATTGTCCTTTATTTCACAGTTTGTGAAAATGTGCCTGAACAACATGTCTGCTATGGTGTGCCACAGGAGAGGCCTTGACGATTTGTAAAATGATAAGCCTTTTGTTATTGAGTTTCAGAAATTCTTTTGATTGACTTTGTAGTCTCTGAAAAAGATCAAATCAGGGTTAAAAATAAACTCAAGACTTCAGGGAAATTTGTACTGCTCTCTCTCTCTCTGACATACTGACCTTGGGGCAAAATATAGATCTTCATTCTCAAGGATCATTACTTTGCTAACATTTATCATTACAAAAATAAATAGAAGTTAAGCCAGGAGTGGAGCCTTGCAAAGCTTTTGCCAAGGGCATTGTTATATACTGAGTCTTACATTCCTGTAAATCAGTTCCCTCCCTCCTTCCCTCCCTCCCTCCCTCCCTTCTTCCCTCCCTTCCTCCCTTCCTTCCTTCCTTCCTTCCTCCCTGCTTCCCCCCCTTCCTCTCCTCCTCTTCTTTTCTTTCTTTCTCTGTATCTATCTTCTTTCTCTCTCTCTGCCTCTCTGCGTCTCTTTCTCTCTCTCATTCTCTCCTCTTTCTCCCCACTTTTTTTCTGTCTCCCTCTCATTCTTCTGGAAATATTCCAGTGAATTACATAAACTACCTTCTAAAAAGCAGGAAGATATTAAATTGGACTATGAGAGGTACAAGGCACAAAAAAATTCTTCAATATATCTGAAGGAAGGAAGAAATAAACAGAGTCCAATTCTTGTTTACATATTGGCCAGCAACTCACTTTTCCCCCTCTGTGATGTTCTTTTTTGCCATCTTGGAGGTCATTTTACTGTTGATATTTAGTTATTTCAGTTACAGTAATTGATATCTCTGCTTGGGACTATCATATAAGATCAACATGTGGTTCCTGTGTAAGTATTAAAACTTTACTGATAAAATATCAAAAAGAATACATAGAAAGCTGTTGGAGTTTTCAGTTGGCTACCCACCTCCACCCATTTCTCCAAATAATAGTTTGGCTTTTTAAATTAAGAAATTCAAATGTAGGAATCTTGGTGACAGATTGAAGGAGAGATTTAAGTGAAGTTAATTAACTATAAATCATTGATTAAATACATTATTTTATAAACCACCCAGCTTCCTTTCTGCTGCAAATCACTAATTAACCTGAAATCATTCAGTTAAAAATCCCTATAAGTTTAATTTTGTTTTTTGTCATTTAAACTAACCCATTTAATTAGGATTTTACTCAATTTTTAAATATTCAGTAAAAAGATGGTGTCTGATGTGGTCAGGAAAAATTTAAAATCTTTAGATCCAAAATTCTCAGCTGGATCACAGACTGATTTGAGTGCACCACACGTGCTTTTCTGGAGCCCCTGGTTGGACACAGAGTACTAAGACAGACTCAAAAAAGCATAAACATTTATTAAATAAATATGTACCCTGGCTTGTTAGCAAATGACATTTTAAATTGGACATTTTTATAAACAAAGTTGAAAAATAAATAGAAGATGTGAGTTTACCCAGGAAAATAATTTTGAAGTGCACTGGGGATTGGTGGTGTAAAGACTATTAACAAACAATAAAATGACTGAAAGTTGAAGGGAGAGGAAATAAGAAGAAATGAACATGGAATGTCCTCAGATCATTAAGTTGTAATCTTTGCATGTGTGTGCAAACACAAACTTGTGCATACGTATATATCCCACACCTTATTAATTTGAGGTTTCCAATACTTAGAGTATATTAGACTAAGATGGGTTCTGTTAGGATCTGCCCTCCTGACACTGGTTACTTAATGCCCGTATACTGTACTCATCACCTTGTCCAGGTCCTTTAATTACCACCCACACCTGCCAATTCAGCTGGGCTGGGATTGAATCATATTTCCATAGAACTGTATAAAATCTCTCAGCCTGGGTTGGAGTTACCTTTGCTTTCTGAAGTCCTTTTCAGGTAGCGGAAAGTGGGGCTAAGTCTTGGTTTGATTGTGAGCTTGACTGTCCTTTTTCCGTTTTGTGGATCCATCTGCCTTGCTCTGTCATCCTTTTTCTTGTGCTGCCTGCTCTGACTTCTCACATGCTACTTGAATTCTGAAATAAAGTCTGCTCTGGAATTTGGTGCCTGGATGAGTTCTTGCTGCGGATGCTTTCCTCATTCAGGAATCTCACCTCTGCCTGACCACATACTTCTTACAGAGGTCTTCCCTCTTCCTGTGGCTATCTTCCAGTCTTTATTCCTAACCTGAACTTATCCCTTTGGCCTGAGTCCTTCTGGGCTCTTTGGCTTCCTATGGTCTCACCCCTGGGAGCACCATACCCCCCAGCATCATGGAACTCAGTTATCATGTTACTGGCTTCCAACACCCCTAACCTTTCAGAGGCTCTTTTCCTTGTCTGTTATTGAGGTTAGACTAGTGTTCTTTGAGGTTCTTTCCAGATCTAATGTGAGATGATTCTATCTACTTCAATCACAGCCTAAAATAATAGGAATGGGGAGAAGGCTTTAACAAAACTTGTCATAACTAAGAACTTCATCCTGTGTTGATCAGGAGGAGGCTGCCCACGTGGTTTCTGGTTCTCCTGCTATGTTTTTGGTCCTGACTTGCCTGCACAGCAGGGGGTATATAAAAGAACAGTGAGTGACTTGTCCTGGGATTAGAGTTTAGCTTAAAGTCTCCTGCTCATAGTCTTTCCTTCAAGACCTATGGGTCCCTTTTTATTGCTGTGCTTTCCAAATAAGAGGCGGGCCAGCCTGCCTGCCTGCCTTCCTTCATTCCTTCCTTCCTTCCTTCCTTCTTCCTTCTTTCCTTCCTTGCTTCCTTCCTTCCTTCCTTCTTCCTTCTTTCCTTCCTTCCTTCCTTGCTTCCTTCCTTCCTTGCTTCCTCATTTCTCCTTCCTTCCTTCCTTCCTTCATTCCTTTCCTCCTTCCTCCTTTCTTCTTCCTTTCTTCCTTCCTTCCTTTCTTTCTTCCTTCTACCCTTCCATTCCCTTCCCTCCCTCCCTCCCTCCCTCTCTCCCTCCTTCCCTCCTTTCTTTTTTCTTTCTTTCTCTTTCTTTCTTTCTTTCTTTCTTTCTTTCTTTCTTTC